>NW_010524485.1:0-18763 GCF_000687285.1 Phaethon lepturus | reverse complement strand
CAACCTTAATGATTCTGTGATTCTGTGGACCGTTCGCTTGCAGGCAGAAGCACCAACTACCTTTGTTTATGCAAAGCTGGCCTTACTAATCTCTAAAACCTACGTAACTGTTCTCTACCTCTGTTCATTGCTGTACGTATCTCTATTTCAAACTCGCAGAAGGATCAGGCTGCTGAAAAGTTGGGGTTTTTTTCTTAATATAAAAAAGTATTCTTCTGCCTACAAATCTTGGAATTGGTCTCTTTATTTTGCAGGACAAACATTTTGTCTTTTTCTTTCATGTCTTAAGCTACGCAGGCATGCACAAACATTTCATGTTTTCTCAGCTTCCCAAAGGGTACAAAGCCGTTCTTGCAAATCCTTATGCAAAACCTGAGTTCTGGGGTGCACGTAGAATTATATGTGATAGACCTGTATGGATTCCTAGACTCGTCCAGTTCGTTACTCTGTCCAAAGGCAAAATCAACTCTGCTACTGTGTTTCCTGATGGAAATTTAAGATCTATCTATGCAGTTTGATTTTTTCCCCTCCTTTTTCACTTGCAGAAGAGAAAAAAAGGTTTTTAATGCACTGAAAAAAAGAGTGCCATTTTCACCTCTACTTTTAACAGACTGTTGAAGGGTTTTTTTTATTTTTTATTTCCACTGGAATGGAATACTAAAAGTGAGCTTTATAGTAGCAGGGTTCCCAAAAGAGTTTGCAGGGACCATATTCAAACTGAACACCTCACGTTCAATTTTAATGCACTGTTGAGCCAGAATGTCTCTTTTAATGAAATATTCTGCTTTTGGGTTGTCCGTTTTTCATAAACCAGCTGCACAAATCCATACCTTGATGGTATGAACTAAGTACATGTTACTGTCCATATCAGGTCAGGATATCAGGACAGGGAGTGTAAGTTTAGGTTGCCTGCTGTCGCTGTCTTCATTATTTTTTGTCTTCCTAGAAGTGATGCTTGTCTCTGATCTGAGCTGTGGCTTTTCTGTTTCTGTCTAGATTTATATGTCAGTGAGGAATTTTTGGAAGCTAGAAACCTGTGTGTAAATGTTTGGTTTTACATGTAAAATTGCTTCATAAATAGTCTCACTTTTTTTCTCTGCTCTAAAAACCTTAACACAGTAACAACTTCTGAAGAAGCCTTTATCACAGCGTCATTTGTATCTTTTTCTGTCGGCCTTTATTTCTTCTTGTTGTGTACTTTAGATCGTGAACTGCAAACAAGAAATAATTCCTAATTGGCAATCTATCTTGTTACTCTCCTAAAAATGTTGTTAGTATCTGTTCTCTATGTAATCTAGCCAGTTGTTTTCCATTTTATTTCTGTAGCTTCTAAAAATGGAATTCAGCTTTTATCTTTATAAAAATTGAAAGTAAGTATATTTATATATCATTGCTACATTTCTGTGTTGGCTGTTACATGTGAACTACAACCCTTTGTTTCAAGGACAGTTAGACATTTTGTGAGCTCAAATGTGGGCCTATCTGTTAAAGCTTAGAAAAGTGCAGTTATTTGTTACTTGTCAAAATTAATGTTTAAGAATTTCTAATGTGTTGCTCACTATAATTTTAAGCCTCTTCCTAAAGAATCAAGAGTGCCAGCATTCACCTGGTAGGAGTAGTTTTCCATGACAGCTCTCACTGCCCTACGGTGAGAGCTTCGGTCCTGTGTAGGAGATGACTGAAGCATTTTCCTTCCTTCTTGACAGACACTGCCTGCAAGAACCGGCCCCTAGATCTCGTCTTCATCATAGACAGTTCCCGTAGTGTCCGACCTGAAGAGTTTGAGAAAGTGAAAATCTTTTTGTCAAAAATGATTGATACTCTGGACGTTGGTGAAAGAACAACCCGTGTGGCGGTCATGAATTATGCTAGCACAGTCAAAGTAGAGTTTCCCCTCCGGACCTACTTTGATAAAGCATCTATGAAGGAGGCTATATCTCACATTGAGCCCTTGTCTGCTGGCACGATGACTGGCCTTGCCATCCAAACTGCCATGGATGAAGTCTTCACTGAGGAAATGGGCACCCGACCAGCAATCTTCAATATCCCCAAGGTGGTCATTGTTGTGACAGATGGACGACCACAAGACCGGGTTCAAGATGTGGCAGCAAGTGCGCAGACAGCTGGCATTGAGATCTATGCAGTTGGGGTAGACCGGGCAGACATGCAGTCCTTGAGGATAATGGCCAGCGAACCACTGGATGAACACGTCTTCTATGTGGAGACCTATGGTGTGATTGAAAAGCTGACATCCAAATTCAGAGAGACTTTCTGTGGTAAGGTGGTCAGTCAAAGAGGGTAGTGTAATTTGGCTGCTTTTGGCTCATACTGTGGTTCCACTCCCTAAGAAAGAAGTTTTTCTTTTTCAGAAGTGTTATGTATCACATTGAAGTATTTCCTTTGCCATCTGTTGGGCAAACAAGTCAACACTTTTATTCAGTGGAGGCCAAGTAATGACCTTGCATTTTGAACAGTGACCTTACCATGCAAGTAATAGGCCTGATTTCAGTGGGCCTCCATGTGCAGTTGGTACAATTTAGTGCAAGAGAAAGCACGGCAATCTGGCTGGGATTTGGCTACGTATATTTACCGACTTAGTGAGAGCACACACCGGAGCTGTGCAGTCTACTCATTTCTTTTCCTATCTGGCTGGGAGGCGAGGAGGGTGGAAGTGTGGTGCTGAAGGGCTCCTTGTAGATTCAGAGTAGGAAAATCAGTGTGCTAGCTTGACAAATTTGATGCAGGGTGAAGTGTCTGAACACAACGGCAGGTCATCTTGGGATGGGCTTTCACTCTGCAGGCATTGCTGGGCTTTCAGTGTGCCAGACTTGCACTTTTCTCTGTTTCTCTGCAACTTGATTTAGACAGGGAACTGTGTGATGGGTTGAATTAGCTTCACTCTTTCAGGGCTGGTCTTGGAAAAATGCTGGAGATATATTTGATTTGTGCTAGAACGCCACTAACGATGCTAGACCAGTGTGGGTTGATATTGTCATTCACAGAAATCATGTATCTGGAGTATTTAGAACTGCTTATAGATAGCTATGCCACAGCCCTACCTGCAAAAATCAAATGATGACTTTTTGACAATTAAAAAACCTGTATGAAGTAGATTTTTCTAGTAATTTTCTAAGGAAATTGCCTGTAAAATAAGTCTCCAGCAAATAATGGGTAAAATCAGGTGTAAAGAACATTGTAAGAGAATTAAAATAACAGCCATTGCCCTGTGACCTGGGTTGGCAGTGTGTTACTTTACTTTGTTATTTCAGAGCCTTACTAAAAATGACCACCGTACCTTTCGACTAAGTTTAGAGAGAATAGACCTCCCTTTCTACATATGAAATAAATGCGTAGGACCACCTGTAGACAGGACACTTCGCCCAATAATTAACATAGGAAATGCCTTGAGGTTTGGCTTGACACCACGTTTTGTTGCTGATGTGACCGCATCCTCTTCTCTGGTAGCTGGAAGTGGGTACAAGCGCCCACCTAGCTGGACAGGTATGTGTGCTGTGAACATAGCACCAATTTTACACCTATGTTCTCGCCAAAGCAAGTCCTTTCATAGCACCAAAGAAAAATCTCTTGTTCGTAAGAGTAAACTTACTGTTTATTGTGCCAAAGCATAGGAATGACACCCCCACTAAGTTGGAGGATAAACCAAAGAGAGCTCACACATACACACTTCCAGTGAAACTCTGATTGCCTGCATGCAATTAGCCAGATTCTGTGGGATTTGTGGACAAAAATGGGGTAAAAGGAATAGTTTTTAAAAAGGTTCCTACAAACCAAATGAATCTAAGAGGGCCTTGTAAGACAGTGTAGATAAACTGGGTCTTTTCCAGCTCCAGGCTGCTTTTTGGTCAGAAATCTAGACTCACCAGTGACAATTAGGTTTTTCTTTGCTTTGGCCAAGGCAAATAAATTTGTTTGTAGGGTGAACTGAAAACAGGAAGACTAATGTTCAGGGGCAAAGTAGTTGGCAAAGATCAAGTTCTTGATGCATTGAGAGCATCATTCCACATGACACCATACTGGAGATGGAAAATCTTAGCCTTGAGTTGGTGTCCAAGTCAGTGGAAGCTTGACTTTCCTACCACAAAAATCTGACCATTTGAGTCTGAGCTTCTCAGTTATGCTTGAAAATATCACCCACAGATTTTGTTCCTAAGTCACGGAGATGAAATTCTCTTATTCCCAAGGGTGTAGCAGAATGAAAAGATGCTGTCTTGGTTTGAGATTTGTTTTTACCAATGGAAAGACAAGACACACTTTCTATCAGCCTTATTAGGGGATAGCTAAATCTTCCATGTTTTAGAAAATGGGCAATGTTGCCTTGCATTTAGAAATACATGAGGAGATCCAAGCACTCTTGCTTCTTGTTTCTTATCCCTATTGCTTACCTCTTACTTACTCCTGTTGCTTTGGAGTTTGATTTTACCAGTAGTCAATACCCACATTGTAACTACTCATCTAAGTAAAATCTCAGGCAGTAACAGACTTGTCTTCCCATTTTTCTCCTTTTCCTTTTTGTTTCCTCCTTCTTTATTTCCTTTCTTTCCCCTTTCCCACTTTTTTTCTCTAACTTTTTTTGTCCCCCTTTCCCTCTTCCCTTCCCTTTTCCATCTCATCTAAATTTAGTAATCTAACAATCACATAAGTTTAAGTGTGTTTAAGTGAGGTTTTCTGTACAGTCTGTGGAGAGAGAGAGGCGTGTTGAGGTGACTAAAGAAGCAGCAGATCCAAAGCTAAATACACTTGAGAAAAGTTGGTCAGGAGTTAATCAGTGATGTAATTAGAGCATCTGTGAAGGAAAAGACTGTCAGCGCACATAGTGCGTTGCAGAGATAGCCCAGCGGTACAACAGGCATTTCGTCTGCCCTGTCACCACAACGGGCTTCTCCCAGCTGCCATCCATCACGCTGCTTTTCATGTCACTGTTTTCTGTTTTCTCAGTCTGATGAGATAGACTTACTGTTTGCTGGGGAATTAGCTGGTCCCCGAAAACTGACTCTCACTTTGTAGTTTGCAGCTTCAGCTTCTCAGTTCTCTGATGTTTGGATGTTATTTCTCTACTGGCCTTCAGTTAGGAGTTTCACGTGCCTGTAAAGCTACCTTACTGTAGAAACTTTTCTCCACATCCTCTTTTGGTCTTGGCTTTTTAAATCTGACGGGCCAAGGCAGCTGCAGCCCTCGCACACCCGTCCTGCACTGGCGGGTTTCTTTGCTGGCTGATAGATCCGGATGATCGTTATGCAGATACTCTTTTCATCCCTGAGAAGGCAGTGTGTTATCCAACTGCCTCCGAGTCATTTTTCTCTTCCACCTGCTTTGATGCTTTTTCTGTTGCACTTGTGTTTTATTTTATTTTTTTATTTATGTTGCTTTCTGTTGCATTTCAGTTTACATAGGGTTTTTTTACAGTGCAGAAGAATGCATAAATGAGGTTGTATGACAGTGAGCAGAAGTTAATACGCTGCCAGAAGTGACTGATATATTTTGGGATTATTTAACCTGGTTGGTTGTAATAGAAAGGGACTGGATACAGTAAGGCAGAAGGTCCTTTTCATTGCCAAGTTCTCATTTCCAGTGCAATGTTACGAAATGCTTAAAATCTGTCTCTCCCTGTTGCACTGTTTTCAGATTAATCTTATCTTTCTGCCACCTCAGGTGGTGAGTTATTTCAATGCAGTTGTGCCAGGGTCGTTTATGACCTCTTGCTTCTGGCTACAGAATGATGCAAAAGACGCCTGTAGTTTTTTGTGACGGTGACATAGCGCTGACATTTACTTCTACTAATCCAGCAAAGAGTGCAAGATGTACTTTTGTAAGCGTAAGTTACTAATGACTCTTTCTTTCCTTTGGGATGACTGAAATGCCTTTTCTGTAAATGCCCTTTGTAGCTGCGAATGTGTGTGCACTTGGGACCCATGACTGTGAGCAGGTCTGTGTGAGTAACGGCGGATCCTACCTTTGTGAGTGCTATGAAGGCTACACTCTCAATCCAGATAAGAGAACCTGCTCAGGTATTACTCCTTCAGTAGATGTGTTCAACTAGAAAAAAATAAATTGCTTTTTAACACCGTAATTGGATTTGAGAAGCTACTTGTGTACTTCTGTTGGAACAGTCAACATCCGTATCTCCTTCAATAATAATAAATCTAATAATAAATAATAAATAAATAAGTCTGCTGTGAGTAATGGTGAGAAGTAGTTTGATTCCATCACCATCCTTTTTATTATGCCTAGAGAACCATTCATTAGGGCTAGATGCCAAAACATAGTTATGAGGTGTAGACACTGTATAGATACTTTCTCCTACCACTTACTCAGATTCCTTCAATTACTGTTGCTATTTCTGAGCTGATTCCAAATAGAAATACATTAAAAATGTGAATATGCACTCCACCCCAAACTACTTTTTATTAACAATGAATTGTTTCTCCAACATGTGTCTTGCAGCTGTGGATATGTGTGCACCTGGAAGGCACGAGTGTGATCAGATCTGTGTGAGTAACAACGGCTCCTATGTCTGTGAGTGCTATGAAGGCTACACTCTGGATCCAGATAAGAAAACTTGCTCGGGTAAGAATTAACGGCTACTTTAATATCTGAAACATGGACATGTTTTCTGTGACTTACCTTCATTGTTTGTAATTGAAAAAGTGCTTACAGACATCAGCCCTTAAAATGAGCATTCACCTGGAGCCTTTCCCCTTGGTTCCAGTAGCAGTAGAATTGCATTTTCCTTCAAACGCATTGATTACAAAAATGCAATTTGGCACTTATCTACTATTTTATGGTCTTCACAGTACTTCATAAACATCACTTTAGTCCCTGGGAGAGGATGAACCTATTCCAGAGATGCCCACCAGCACTGTGTCTCCACTGGAGAGTGAGTGCCACTGGTCCACAGTGTTAATGATTTTCTCATGTCCCCTCCATCTCTCCTGTCAAAACTAATTTTTTTTACAGCTTGCTGCTTCTGCTTGCAAGCTGAGCAGAGATCTGCGATATAGCAACCCCAGTCTTACACCACCAGCAGCTTCTTCCTTTCCTACTCCTTGAATTGTCACCTCAAAAAGTTAGCCTATTATACATTTTTTTTTTCCACAAATACTTCCCTGGAGTTGTTTCTTTAAATCCAGAAGTTTTGAGCAGCACCACCCTTAGGGTAGCTATTTTATAACTGGTAAGCGCATTCCTTCCTTTGAGAACACATAAGCATTCTTCTCACTGAAGTTTGTACTGTTCTTATTTCTGAAGAGAGAACATAATCTTCTAGTGCTCCTGTTTTTTTGTTTGTATGCTTGCTTTTGTTCTCACTAGGCTTTATATCTCTTTGCCATTTAATAGCATTTCTACATATCATGCCTGGCTTTTTGTGCCTCCCTTCAGCTCATGGATGAAAGTATGAAGTTAAATTTGGATTCACCATAGTTACTGCCTAATATTGCAAGAAGTAACTTCTTCTGCCTTGACATGTGACAGGTTATTGCTCATCTCAGTATGGTGTTTCAGCTTCATCTGTACTGGGGATATTCAGGGATGTTCGAATTGCTGATGAAAATCAGAATTGTGTGAGATGTGGTATAGCAGTCCCAGTATCTGCCTTCTTCATTAAATAGTTAGTAACTGAATTCAGTTGTCTGCAGCATAATATAATAATGTAGTAGGGCACTGGTTGAATCCTAATTTGAATCCTAATTAAATCGTATTTATAAATGTTGAAGTATTTAAAATGCTTGGGTGTCTATGAGGGATTAATAGGTTTCTTTTCTAAAACATGGTTCACCGTAGCCATAGACATCTGTGCACCTGGAAGGCATGATTGTGCACAAGTCTGTCTGAGTAACGATGGATCCTACAGCTGTGACTGCTATGATGGATACACTCTGAATCCAGATAAGAAGACTTGCTCAGGTAAGACCTGATCAAGGAAATACTGTGTTTAGCTAACTTTTAAAAATCAGGTTAATTTATGTTATTTTTCTAATAAATTATCCAAGAGTTTCTGTACAACTCCTGAAAACACAGCGCAACTTCATTTCTTCATGTGTCCAGTAATAATTTGAGACCCATGACTCTTCCACAGTTGTGTGAAGCTTGTACTTGGTATAATTAAAATGCCATTTGGCATTGCCGTGAGGACTTCACAGTATTTTCACACCCATGGAGCACGAATTGCCATATCCACCTGAGAGAGGAGAAAGATAATGTATTTGGTGGGAATATGTGATGTGTACTACTTACGTCAGAAAACTCTTCATCAAAGCAGCACAAGGGAATGAGATGAAGAAGAGCAAGGACTTAGCTGTGAGAGAGATTACAGTATATATCATCACGAGTGTGATCACTCTTTCTGGTGGATGTGTTTGGACCTGAAAAAATACTCCAGCCTTAGAGCTCTAGAGGATGGAGGGAAATGTTCTTTCTCAGTTCTGGTCTCTTGTGGAGAGGAGCATAGGAGCATAGACGTAGCTGGTACTTAAGGATATATATAAAAATCTATAGTACCTACAAATTAATATGTATTATCTATGATTCTCACTTAATTAGGTTTTGAACTTCACCCATTTCTTTTTATGTGTCTCTGACGATTTATTTACGCAAAATTCTTTTTTCCACTTGCATCATACTACCTTTCCTTACTACATTTTGTGTGACAAAGTGCTGAACTTAGGCTTCCAATTCCAGGCAAATCTCTCCAATTAAGTCATAGGTTTCAAATCTCAAGGAGATGAAGCCAGAGGTCCTCAATATTTTTTCCTGCATACTGTAGGAGCTGATTTTGTAAACATAGTTCCTAAGGTTAACTCTCACCTGGCATTATACAGAGGCAATAAACACCTGTGAGGGAATGTGAATTCAGTTAGGGATCCCTTTGCGATTTCAACCCTCAACCTCCTTTCATAGCACTGATTGTCCCCCTGCACAGTCAAATTTCAGGTTATTTCCCTAACATGCTTGCTTTTGTCCTCTTTTGAATCTCATTTTGCAATAGGCTGCTAATGATTTGTCAGCCATCCAGGTCTTCATGATATAATAAAAATAGTGTAGGTCCAAGAGGGGGTCTTCTCCTCCCTTCCCTTCCCTTCCCTTCCCTTCCCTTCCCTTCCCTTCCCTTCCCTTCCCTTCCCTTTTTTGCTTGTGCCTTACTGAACCTCCTTACTGCGAAGATACCCAAATATAGGAATTCCTTCCCAGCTTGCCCTTTCAGAGTTGACGCATTAGATTTGGCAGAAAACATCAGCCTCACACATCAAGTACCCACTTTGTAACTGGCAGCGGGTGCCACTTCTCTCTTTTTTTTCACAGCCATGTATACTCTTCTGTTTATGGTCTTTTCACTCTATAAAACAGTGTCTTATCCAACTCAATTAGAGCTGAAATAATGCCAAATAGTCTCTTAAAATCCAGATACTTGTTCTCTGAAATTTCTCTGGGTAATTATTTTGTAACTGGGTCACTGCTAGTTCGGTTCCTTTTGCAATCTGTTACAACTGCAAAAAAGTGTTGCCAGCATTAAAAAAATCATATTAATTTTGTGATGTTGATAGCCAGATACAAACACGCTCTATATACCCTACTATGGCTAATAGCGTGCTGACATGGAATAAAAATGTCCTGGTTTGAATCCAAATAAAGATATGTTTGCAAATGGGAATTACTAACACTGACTAAATGGGCTGAAGTTTGGGTGCTGATTAATATTCTTGTCCCAAATGGCTTCCTCAGCTGTCGACATGTGTGCACCTGGAAGGCATGACTGTGAGCAGGTCTGCGTGAGAGATGATCTGTTTTATACCTGTGACTGCTACCAAGGCTACACCCTAAATCCAGACAAGAAGACTTGCTCAAGTAAGCAGATCGCTGTTCCCTATCCCCCCATACCCTCCCCAGCTAAGTACATGTATTGAAATAAGTCTCATTAGCAGGTTAATGTATTTGGATCTGTTTGAGAAACTTTCACATGCTTTCAGGTGTTCTAAGACAGTTCTATGTCACTCTGCCTTTTCCACTTCAAGCCACATTCAGAGATATAAAGCACTTTATATGCAACAATGCTAGTGTCTGCTTACCATTTGGTCTTTCTTTATTATCTTATAACTAAGGCCTTCACTGGATTTAAAAAAAATTATGCAATATTCAGCAACCCTAGAACTGAGGAGTAATTGAAGAGAGAAGAGCTGGGGTTAGTCACACCGTCACACACTTTGCAGTACTGTGGTAACTATGTTCCACCATGCAGGAGGCAGCTCGAGGTGGTGTTCTCCCCTGCAGGTTAATTTCACATTGCTGTTTGTTTCTTCAGCTTCTCAGTGATTTTGTGTTATAGTCAAAAAGTAATAATTTTAGAAGTGTTTCTTTCTTTCCTGGTCTCCTTATTGTAAAGTTATTGTGTACTGGAAACTTCGGAGCATACCTTTGGAGGTGATCTGGCACTTCAGATGTGGTGAGGTTAGTCAGCTGTGGTCAGAGTGAGCATAGACTGTACAAAGTAAGGACTGAGGGAGACCCCAGCAAGGCAATTAGTTCATCTTGCTGCTCCAAGGCAAGATCAGTTACACATCTTAGTAGTTCTGGTAAGATTTGTGTAGGTTAGGGTCCCAGCATGCAAAAGCATTGCCATTGGGAAGCATTAAAAAATGCTATCTTGTTTTTGGATAACTGTTTCTCCAAAATGCGTTCTGTAGGAACTGATGTATGTGCACTAGGAACCCATGACTGCGAGCAGGTCTGTATGAGTAATGGTGGATCGTATCGCTGTGACTGCTATGAAGGCTTTACCTTAAATTCAGATGAGAAAACATGCTCAAGTAATAATTTAATGGGTTTTTTTTTAATATATTTATTGAAGTACCTCCCTTCAATGTGTTAAATCCTTTTAATCTGTTTGAGAAACGTTCTATTGACTCACAAACTCCCTGAAAGTATAACCTCTTTTCATTATTTTCTGCCTGTGTCCACTAATGTTTTGAGCTAGTTTGATCCTTCTTGTTTAGTTATAGCAGTTATTGTATTTAAAACTACAGTTGACTCTTACCTATCACCACACATTTAAAGACTTTACCGTATTTAAAAAAAATAATCTGTTATAATCTGCATTTCCTTATGAAATGGGAATAATTGAGGGGATTAGCAAAGCAGGGTTCTGGGGCATCTGCCTCTGGGGCATGGGACTCCATTGTGTACCAGCATTCAGAGGATGGTGGGGGGCCAGAGGGGAACAGAACTGGTGCCAGAAGAACTACTGCAATGCTAAACCATATGTTCTTGTCCACTCCTCCAACATGAGTGGGGCAGACGTGAACTCACCAACTGCCTTCCCTTCACATGGGTAATAATGGCATAAACTGTTGGCAGAACTCCTGCACCATTTGATGTAGAATCATAAGTAAAGTTGGGTTGGAAAGGACCTCAAGAAGTATCTAGTCCAATCTCTGGTTCAGAGTAGGAATAACTTGCCATTCCATCAAGTGACTAAGGACCCTGTGTAAAAGCAAAGTTACAAAATAGGTGGAAATAGGCAAATACCATCTGCAAAAATAGTAATTTTTGTAGGTCTGGACTTAAAAAAACACAACTCTAGCATGTTTTGTATGACTTGTTGTGCATCCCAGTGGCAATGGGAGTGCCCAAGATTTTGAATATCAAATACTGGAAGACACTAAATTTCACAGAAGGACTGTTTCTACAGTCCTTCAGGGCAGTTGCCAAAGTTAGTTGAAAAAGTAATTTTGTTAAAACAGACATAATCCAAGGAGGATCTCTATCTGTCACTGGAGAATTGAAATGCAAACATGAGAACTTAACTGGCGGTTCGTTGGAAACCAACCATGTTGGTGTGATATTTTGAACTGGACTTCCTCCAGCTGAATCTTGAACAGCTCTTCTTTGTACATCAACCATAAAGCTCGTGTAATGTTCCAAAAAAGGGATCTGGACAAATACAGGTTCAGTGGACTCAAGGAGACACCAGTTTCAACATTGGCTCTAAGACAAATTAATTTCTGCACTGCTAGAAATGAATCTGTTCATAGATTTTTTTTCAGTGAAACACTGAATGAACAACCTTTTGAAATTGATATATTTCAGTCATTTTTCAATAATTCAAGCAGACATCAGTTTCCTTGCAAAATGGAAATATCCGTGGCATGATTGTTAAGCAAAAAGAGAAACCAAAACAATTCAGACAAGTGAAATTTGTATTTAGGTGTAATATTTCTACTGTTTTACTGTTATAATGCTCACATAATTTGTTTGGCATTGATCAGCTATGCATTAATATATCTACAGAAAAAATATTGAATAATCTGCTGTCGTTGCCCTTGCAAGCAACATAAAAACACACATATAAAGAGACAGGTATTACATATAAGTAATTCTTCTTGATAACTTGTTGAAAGAGTATTTCGTAATTGTAGACCCTTTTAAGGAGGCTGTGCTTATTGTGCTTATTATTCAGGTCTCGGATGTAGATGGTAATCTCGCTGCAGTAGCTGTGCTTCAGTAGCTGTTGATGTTTGTTCTTAGCCTGCAGCAAGTGGTGCAGCCTGCCTTAATGCCTATTTTCTTTATGGAGTAGGTGAGGTTAAATTGCCTTTCATGTAGCTAAGGACTCACAGCCATCAGCTGATGCCTGACATGTTACTATACCGCAATGGAATGATCATGTCTCAGAGCCCTTTGTGATCATTCCTGGTTTTGTGGTGGATTATGGAGAAAAAAGAGTTCTTGAGAACAGCTGAGACTGGTCCCTGGTAAGTCTGGAAGGCTGAGGGCAAGACCTAAGAACAGATTCAATGGAATCACTGCGGAGTATAGCATGCTTGTTTTCTCTTTCCTAAGAGACTGATTACTTCTGTGTCATAATAACTGGCTCCTCCATTAATATTGCTGTGCTGTTCTACTAGATTTTAAATTCAGTTGGGCCCATTTGAACATTGTTGTTTGCTCCATACATATTAATGTGACATTGGAATAGACTTGGATTCACACTTCTTGATGAATCAAAAATGATACTCCCTATGCATGCATATTGCCAGTGTTACAAACCAAGAAGACTTGTGGGGTGATGAACATTGATGATTTAGTTGAACCTCTGTTGCTTACTATTTAAAATTAATACATGTGTTCCTGCTTTATTTTTTTTGTTTTATTTATAATATCTAATAATTATAATAATACGCCTATGTCGGAGTGGGAAGACAAATCCGGAGTAATGATGAGTCCCATTCTCGTTTATTATAGCAAAATGCACAGCTTTTATAGATTAACATACTGTCCACGCGCCTGACATTGTTCCCTATTTGCCACAAGCAGCTGATCATGCACTCAAGTCTAATTGTTGATTGGTAACTGTCATTTTACATGTCGTCCCATAGACCACCCATTCCCTGATCTTGCAGTTTCTAGTTTCTTCTAAGTTGTTTATCACAGTATGAAGCTCCTTATTGTTCATGTATCAAAGACAGTTCACTTGCTCAAGGTTCTTGCTCAGTCATCAGTTTCAGTAACAAAGCCAGGGTTGTTCAAGTCAATAATCATGTCCTCGTTCTGACAGCCAGGCTTCCACACGCCTATACTCTTGTGTAAGTGGTAAATTCAATTATTTTAATTCCTTCACAACCTGAGACTTAGGTATCTAAATTCCATTCATATCTCAGAAGCTGATCCAAACTGACCGATTTCTGATATTGACCAACTCTTTATGTGCCTGAAATCACCAGGTGCCTTCCAGCTTGGCTTGCAAGAGCCCCTGGAAGCTTAACTTTGGACTTTTAACGCATTCTCAGAAGTGCTCTGTTTGGGAGTGATAGATACTCCAAATACTGTTACATTCCAGCTTGGACAGGGCGGCAATATTGATTTTACATAGATAGATAGATATATTTAGATATGAAGAAGAAATCCTTTACTGTGCAGGTGATGAGGCACTGGAACAGGTTGCTCAGAGGTTGTGGATGCCTCATCCCTGGAGTTGCTCAAGGTCAGGTTGGATGGGGCTCTGAGCAACCTGATGTAGAAAGATGTCCCTGCCCATCGCAGCGGGGGTGGACTAGATGATCTTTAAAGGTCCCTTCCAACCCAAACCACTCTATAATTCTACGGTTCTTCTGAAGAGAAGCCCAACAAGCTAGTCATGGCCTTAAATACAGCCAAGTGAATAGATTCTGTTCACAGTGATGCCAGTGGCTGTCCTGTATGGATAGTTTGATGGTCAAAGTACTGTTTACAAGATGGAGACCTAGACTGCAGGTTTTTCTCAGTGTGCAGCATTTAAACGCACACATTCTACTTCCCAGGGTACCCTACCTTTTGTGGTGGGGGATATTCTGGATGAGAGGGAGAGATAACAGGCAAAGGGAAGATTCACTCTCACCTATCTATTAGAGTTGATGGGGGACGCTGGTTGGTCCCTGCACCCAGGCATCTTTTTATATTTTGCTCAATAATGGTCTAATTTAAAGAGTGCAGAGGATCTAGGTAGGCAGGCTAGGAACTCCTTGCTCTGCCTGCTCCTCTAGAGCTGAGCTCTCTCCTGCCTGTCCTGTTTCTGGATTATGACACTTGTATCTCTGTCTGCGCACCGGCCCCGTTCATTGCTGTCCCTCCTTCCTGACTGCCCTGGGTTGCAGTGCTTGCTGTAGTCAGCGTGAGTTCAACTCCCATTGCAGAATCAAGCGTTTTCCTGGGATGTAAATGCTCAATAGTTGCATAAATATTCTAAATGCTGTCTTCTCCCTTAGGAGCCATAACAAGCAGCCTCATAACAACTGAAGAGTCCTGTAAGTGCGAAGCCATAGCTGCCCTGCAGGACTCAGTCACCTCACGCCTTGAAGCTCTGTCCATAAAATATATCCTTTTTCTTACATGATCTTCTGCATTCAGCTCTTTACTGGTATTTTAGAAGTAGCTGTTTTGTTATAAGCCAGGGAAGGAACACCCCTCAAAACAGAAAGTATTTTCATGGTGATTTTAGAAATGCTATGGAGAAAAATCTTGGTTGTTGCAAATACCATTATGTTTTCACATTTCATTGAAGGGCTTTAGTATCAAGATAAAAATAAAATGCACATGCCCACATCCCCTAGATTATATATGCTCTGTTGAACATCAACTATTGTTCTGTTTGTAATTCTTCTGGATCACTTTTACAGAAAACGCTCAGTTTTGAGCCCTCCTATTAGTAGTGCGTGTATGTCCCAAAATTTTCAAGACTCCTTCACAGGCAGAGTGACAACAATCTACCTGTTGCTGCAGTATTCCTCTGCACCCCAACTCTGCAGACAGGCACTCTCCCAAGCAATTTTCATCCACCTTCTTCTCTGTGAAAATGTGCTAGCCTATTAATATCCAGCTGCTGGGATATACGAGAATGGGAGAGCTGCGAGGCAGGGTGATGAGTGTGGAGGCACTGGGCAAGCCCCGGGTCCGCGGGACATCCGTGGCACAGGCTGGCTGGTGCCAGCTGTGCTGCACTGGAATTTGCCGGCTTCGTTTGCTGCAGTGCGGCGCCTGTGGCAGTGAAGAGAAATGTGGTTGGCCCCCGGATTAGACATTTCACAAACATGTGGGAGAGAAAAAACCAAACAAAAAAAGAAAGCGGTGTACTCTGTGGTACCACAGCAAACCTGAATGTTGGAATAAATGCCCTCAGATGGCATGTCAGGAACTAATAACTGGAAGTTAAAGTTGAGCAAGCTGTGATTCAACATAAGGCACAATTTTTAGAAGTGAGAATGGTTGATCACTGTGACAATTTACCAAGATTTTCATCGCTGGAAATCTTTGAGACTGCATGCTTTCTTCTGTAAAAGGTGCTTTTCTTCAAATAGGAATTGATTTAGAGGAGCACCATGACTGTGGTTGCCATCCTGACCCCTGGGGCTTCAAAATCAAGAAAGAGTGGGGTATTTAGGATTAATCAAAGAAGGAGGACAAACTAGTAAGTTTTATATGTGAACACATCATTTATACAGATAAGTGAAGTTTTCAGTTCACCAAAGTTTCTGAAAGCCAAATGAAAACTTCTGCCAAGGACACAAGGCTTTCCCATTTCTTCAATAAATTCAAAGTTATTTTTATAAGATCTAATTGCAAATCCCGCTTCTGGCAGTGCGCTTGGAGTTCAGTTTATCCGCCTGGGAAAGGTAAACGGAAGACTCTGATTCTCCTTGGATTATAATGTATAGTTCCAGGGAACCTAAGTAGTTGAAACTGAACACCAAGGTAATTAAAGCTGTAATGTCATCTCAATAGTAGCACGTCCTTCAGAGAACAGTCTCACTTCCCCCTAATCTTAATGTTAAGCAAGAAAATGCGGCAGTTTCAAGTTAGGAATATACTTTATTACAAAGAACTGAGGCTTTCTTTCAAAGTTATTCTTTGATGGGCAATTTGTATCCCTAGTATCCTTTCAAGACAACCTGGAAAAAGCAGCAGACACCCACCTGCTGCTCCTCAGCCCTGAATGTCACTTGGTCCAACTCCTTCTAAGAAATTATGGTTGTTGAGATCATTTGGAAAGTGGCCAGACTTGGACAGATCTCTAAAATGTTTGGAAATCTCTGGTTCAAGCATATATTGACCTCATTTAGAAAACAGACTGTTTGTTGAAGATGTAGCAATGAGAAAGGTTATAAATAAAACAAACTTTATAGCCATCTATTATATTGCCCTTAACAACTGATCACTAGATGAAGTGTCTGAGAAGCTGCAGGCATATCAAGGCAGAGAGCAGGTTGTCTGAGCTATCATTCTACTTAATTCGAAAATAATCTTTCCGAAGCAATCTTTTTTATTGTGTTCAGCAAGCTTTATTTTGTTGCACAGCTTACTAATCAGCAGTTTGTTTATTACTATTGACAAATGTCAAGAAGACTTCAGGAAGACAACAATCTTGAAAATACAGTGACCCCAAGGATATTAATGTAGTCACTTTATAACCATAAAGCTACCTATACATGCTGTGCTTCCATTTGTACTACAAGGTAGTGTAGGTACAGGTTTTTTTTACATAAAAACTACGTTTTTATTCTCTTATTTAAAAGTAAATACAGAAAAAAATGAATGGATACAGTATATCACATTATATAAAACTGTGAAATGGCAAGGCAGAGTAAAAAATGTGCCCATGTCACTTGTCCATTAAATGGGAAAGTAATTTGGGGTCTTGTAACTTATTTTAATAAAATAAAGTATGATCAGCACACTGATGTTGGAAGCTTTTTTGCAAACAACTTGAAGCGTGTTATGAAATAAAATGTTTAACAAAAACAAGAAGACAAAAAACTCAAAGGAGGCATAAATGGAAGAAATCCACATAATTAAAGAGGATACTATCCCCGAGTCAGATAGTTGGAAAAAGAACCATTTGATTTTAAAACCTACAAATTTAAGGTTTAATAGTAATTTCAAGTATTAATAATGTTTAACACTTAGAAGGATGAAAGACGTCCTCCACTTTAAGGTTTTTATCCTGCAAGATTTACTTTTGTTATTAGTCAGTCATTGCTGTTGTCATACCACAGACTTTACTGGAACTACTTGTGTCAGTTGGGCTTGTAGGATAAAACACACAAGCTAACAAGTTAAAAATGTAATTTTAAAGGAATTAAAGGAATCCACTCATTTTGCACACTTGGCATTTGTAATCATCCAAATGCTGTAGAAACTGAATAAATTTGAAGATGGAGTCAGAACTGTGATTATTATTCTTTTTTTAGAATTGAAAAATCCAACATATTTTGCAGAGCTTTGCGATGTAATTACACAAAATACTCTTATCAGTAGCTGGTATGCTAAGGATGTATTATAAAGGCATCGGTGCTTGCTTCATACCCCACACATAACAGATGCAAACAATTGCCAGGAAAATCGGTGGGCAGAAGCTCAGTTATCGTGTTCACTGCACATGTGAGTGAGACTCCAGGTATGTAGATACAGTAATGTTAAGTTAGAGTATAATACTAAATAGCAGTGTGAACATGGGACACAGCTTCAGCAAGGGCTAAAAATGAGACTACAATCTCTCCAAGACTGCTGGATGGGTCTGTGGTTGATATTTTGTGATGTGTCCCCACTGATACTAATTGGCTGTAGTTCAATTCAAGTTAGTGTGGGACAACCTAGCTATGCTACACTTGCTTCCACAAAGTGCTTCCTATGCATATTTTTTCTGTAAGTCATTGAATTTTATATCCAGCACTTTGCTTACTTTCATGTCCTCTGCTTAGACATGGGTATTATATAACGATTTATAGAGCCAGAAGTATGTCTTGGCCTCCGTAATTGGTAAGAATAAACAAGTTGTAAATCTAATGCAAGACTTTTCAACTTCTTGGCAATTGGGAGTGGATGACATCAGTCCCATTTACACTAAGGCCAGTTGACAGATGAGATGTATAATTTTATACGATAGTGGAAAATTGTCCTGGAGGCCAGATGTGTCTTGCAAACTGTCAGCTGGGCAGGCTTTGTTTTATGCATTAGTTTTCATAACTCCATTTTACATTACAAGTGATAGGATTTACATTCAACTAGGCTCAAATAGAGCCCACCAGGGGAGGTGCCTTGCTGGACCTGCTGTTTACAAACAGAGAAGGACTGGTGAGGGATGTGGTGGTCGGAGGCCGTCTTGGGCTTAGCGACCACGACATGATAGAATTCTCAGTTGTGAGTGAAGTAAGGAGAGGGGTCAGCAAAACTGCTACCATGGACTTCATCAATCACAGAATCACAGAATCAGTAAGGTTGG
>NW_010524484.1:8336-8624 GCF_000687285.1 Phaethon lepturus | reverse complement strand
GAGGCTTCCCGGGTGGCCGGGCGGCGGCAAGGAGGGATGAAAGCCCGGGTTGATGGCTTATGATAAACGTGCCCAGCGTGGTTCTCCTTCCTTTTCTCGTCCAAACTCCTCGTCGTTCCTCTGCCTTAATTCTTCCCCGGAGTGTTTAAATACAAAAACATATGGGATACGGGCCGTATCCCGTGCCGGAGCCAGACGCCCTGCCCAGGTGCCAGTGCCCGTCTTCGGCCGCGTAGGGCTGGTTTCTGGATGGAGAAGTGGGGAGAAATCCCTGCTTTGCTCGTTCGT
>NW_010524484.1:7722-8166 GCF_000687285.1 Phaethon lepturus | reverse complement strand
TCTTTTTTTTTTTTTTCCTGTCTCCTGTTAGAGCTGCTTTTTTGGCCCCAGATCTGTCTCGGCCGGGAAGAAAAGATCTCTCGGCTGTGTGAGTTTGCAGGTTTTCAGCTTTCCCAGCAGCCAGGATGCTCCTAGCATTAAAGGTTCGGGGGTTTTGGGTTCAAACCTTAAACCAAGCAGGTTTTTGTAGCGACCGAAAGCTGATGCTGGATCTGCCGCGGCTGGGGAGATCATCCTATTCCACCACCCTCGTCCCCAACCTCACTGTGCCCCCTCGGAGAAGAGACCTGAAACGTTGAGCTCGAGACCCCCAGCACGGATTTGGGCAGACCCCCTCTCGGGGCGGGGGCCTGGATGGGTGACCCATCAAAGTCTGCGACTTTCATCCCTGTCGGGCCGGGACTCATCCCCGCCCCGCTTCCAAATCCTCTCAGGTGACCTGAA
>NW_010524484.1:3398-7629 GCF_000687285.1 Phaethon lepturus | reverse complement strand
TCACCGAAGTGGCGGTGGGCTGGGAGAAAACCTGCCTTTGGTGTTGGCTGCTGGAGGGGGACCTCTCCTTGCCCGGGGTTTTGGGTCGGGGGGCACGTGCACTTTGGGGCGTCACCTTGCCAGATGCAAGCCCCAGAGGGAAAGGTCCTCCTGAAAATCACCTTCTTTGGGGATGTCAGGTTCCCCTGGGTCACCCTTAGGGTGCTGGGTGGGCCGCAGGACCCCTCACCTGGGGTGTTACTCCTGGTTTGGGGAGGGGGGAAAAAAAAAAAGGAAGCAAGAAAAGAAAAAAGCAGCTGGCACAAGCTATAGAAGAAAAACTTAACGGAGGGTTTGATGCCGGCGTTACGGCCAGGGATGGTATCTCTTGGAGTCGTTACCGTCTCTGCCGAGTGCCCTCTCCAACCCAACAAAACAACAACTCGGTGGATGCGAAATTGAGTAGTAAATTAAAAAAAAAAAAAAAGAAAAAAAAACGTTTTTCTTTTCCCGGCGTGGCAACGGGAAACTTCGTGGATGCGAAATTGAGTAGTAAATTAAAAAAAAAAAAAAGAAAAAAAGAAAAAAAAACGTTTTTCTTTTCCCGTCGAGGCACCGGGAAAACTACAGGTCGGCAGCCGAGATGGAGGAGGAAATGGCCGGCAGCGGAGAGGTGGGAAGAGCCAGCCAGAGAGAGGGGAAATTAGCCCGGAGTTTAATTCGTTGTTTCCAAAAGAGCAGTTAATGGATTATGACAAATGTCCTACCGCTCTCCCTTAGTGCTGTGTTAAATGGAAGTGGAAAGTCAATTTTCCTAAATGGATTTTAAACGACTGACCTCGCGTGTTTTTTTTCCCCTCGCTGATTTTTGCTCGGGAGGCAGCTTGGTCATCTTGTTTTCTTGATGCATCTGATTATTTTTTTCTTCGTCTCCTTCCATCTGGGGGTTCTCTGATCCTCTCCGTGCAGCGCTGCTTCTTGCCAAGGGTGACGAAGGGAGTGGGCTTCTTTCTTCCTTGCCAGCCCCGGAGATGTTATCCCAGGGCTGGCGATATTTACCGTTTTCTTGCACGCTGGAGTTGAGAATCACAGCTCTCGCCGGGGGAGGAGAGGAGGAGGAAAAGCTTATAACTCTTTTAGGTGTTAAAAAAAAAAAAAAAAGCCTCGTGACGGGGCCTGACTGCTAGCGAGATGCCCAGAAACAACAGGTTAAGCAGCAGCATCCCAGCGCGAGCGCGCGTTTTGTCAGCCCTGCGATATTTGGGTTTGCTCTTGACGGGCAAAGTGGTTGGGAAGAGGTCTCCTACGCTCCTCGGCGTTGGGCACAGCATCTTCTCAAGCCGGTGCTGGGCACGAGCCACCCTGAGGCTCCTGCTCCTCGGGGGTTATGTCCCTGGGTGAGCCCTAAAGCGCTCGCTTACCCCTCTTCAGGACTTTTCCTGGCCTGGCCTGGGCAGATGCGAGCTCTTCTGCTGGTTGTTTTTGCAATGAATCACGGAATCACACAGAATCACAGAATCACAGAGGTTGGAAAGGACCTTCAAGATCATCAAGTCCAACCACCAACCCAACAGCATCGTGTCCCCTAGACCATGTCCTGAAGCGCCACGTCCACACGTTTTTTGAACACCTCCTTTTTTTGGGGGCCCCCCCCACCTCCCTGGCCAGCCTGTGCCGATGCCTGACCACCCTCTCGGTGAAGAAATTGTTCCTAATCTCCGGTCTAAACCTCTCCTGGTGCAACTTGAGGCCATTTCCTCTCGTCCTCTTGTGCTTGAGAGCGAACGAGCAGCAAGACGGGGGTCACCGGGGCGCTGACCCCCTCTGGTTTCTGGGGCGGGATGGTGTGGATCCTGCTCGCCTTTTCGGGTGGCGTTCTCCGGAGGTGGCCGGGCTGGAAGCGAGGGCAGGTGGCCGGTCCCCGTGGGCTGCGCTGGCAGGGGCTGCCCCCCGCCCTGGTGTGATGCTGAGATCCAGGTGTTGGCAGCGGGGCGGGAGCCCGAATGCGGGTCCGCCGGAGAGCGGGATGGGTGGGATTCGTGCCCGTGGTCATGGTCAGCGCTCCCAGCATGAGCCGTGCCGGCTTTTTGCTCCGAGTGAGCCTGTGCATTCCTTGGGAGGGAGGCTTGGGATGAGGCCCCCAGCCCCTCCGGAGCCTCTCTGTGTCCCCGTCACCATCCCTGGGCTTGGGTTTGCTTTGCTTTTTTCCTGGTGGTCTCCTTCAGCGAGATCACCCAGGCTTTAGGGTCGGCCGGGGCTCGGGGTATGGATGAGGGTCTGGTACCCCGGCAAAAGCAGCCCGGGCGAGCTGCACCCCGCAGCAGCAGATCTCTAGCTAGCAGAGATCTGCTTTTCTGTTTTTTGGGAGCCTCCAGCCCTCTTTTGCTTTTTCGAGCATCCTCGGCAGAGGCTGCTGGTGATGCCAGCACGTGCCGGGCACTCCTGGGAAGGAAAGGGAGGGACGAAGCGGTGTAGGCAGGAGTTAGGTCCCCGCTGGGACGGGACTGACGGCACCTCCCGACCCTCTCGCTCCTCTGGCAGGGCTGGAGTACAGCGACGTGCTGCCTGACTCCTTCCCCTCGGCCCCGGCGGAGACCCTCCCTCACTTTCTGCGGGAGCCGCAGGACGCCTACATCGTGAAGAACAAGCCGGTGGAGCTCGTCTGCCGCGCCAACCCTGCCACCCAGATCTACTTCAAGTGCAACGGCGAGTGGGTCAACCAGAATGACCACGTCACCAAGGAGAGCCTGGACGAGGTCACCGGTGAGCAAACCCACCCCGACATCACCCTGCCTGCCCTTCCCCTCTCTTTTTTCCGTGCTGCCCTTCTCTCTCTTGCACACCCCCACTGGAGACGGTTCTCCTCCAGGGAGACCAGCAGGTCTCTGCAGTTCATTTATATCATTCCCAAGTGGCTGCAGTCTCGCGAGGTGGCTTTTTTTATGTTTTCCGCCTCCTCGGTCCCTGCACAGCTTGTCTCTCTCGCCACGTCATCGGTGAATTTTAGTAGAGGAGTTGCCCCTTTCCAGACCACTGATGAAGGCATGATGATGCTGTGGGTCACCGTACCCCATAGAAGCTTGGGGAAGTCAGCCTGCGCGTTTGCGCGCTTGCCCTTTTCCAGGATTTGGGGTTGTTAGATGGGATTTGAAAGGCAGCACGTTTAAAACTGATAAAAAAAAGGAAACGCCTTCCTAGAAAACGCCTTATCAACACGTAGGAGGGGTTGCCACGAGGGGTGGCAAAGGCCGGCAGCTTACTTGGGTTTGCAAAGGGATTAGGTGTTTAATGGGTAATGAGAACGTTTGCAGGTAGGATTTGAAAAGCCTTTTAACGGCAGATGAGCTCTCCCCTGCCTCGGAGGACAAGTCAACCGCTGGCTGCCTGAAACGGGGGGCAAGAAGGTGGTTTAGGCGTCTTAAGGGGGGTCTTATTCCATGGGATTGGGCACTGGCAGAGCTGCTTGCCCCATGCTTTGAAGCATCCCAGCGTGAGACCAAGGCTTGGGGTTTGGGTATATCATGTAGTCAAGCAGATTCGCTAAAATCAGGACATGTCAGCTCAGCTCCCACCTTTTCTGCCCCGATTTTGGTACCTGTGCCCCGACGAGGAGAGGAGGAAGACAGCCCCTTTTCCTGTGTTAGACCTGTTCTCCGCAAATCCCCGAGCCTGCGGCATCCCTCACCTCCAGAAGTCTGTAAACCAAGGCAGCCTTTTGAACTGCTGCAGCATTGGCCCCGGAAGGCAGGCTGGGCTTAGATGAGAGACTTTGTCGACCTGCAGGAGCGCGAGTACTTTTAGAAAATCTCCTCTTGTCCCCTTTTGCCCAGCCTTGCCCTTCCCCAGCGTCTCCTCGGCTCTTCGTCCCATGCTAGCCATGAGCCGGTCCTTGCCTGGGTGCCTCTCTGAACCTGCGCGGCTAAGGGGAGATCGTTCCTTTTCCCCGTGCCTTTCTCAGCCTTTCCTAAAGCTGCTTCGTCTGGTCCTGGGCTCTTTTTCTTCCAGAGGATCTCTTTGTGAAGGATGGCCAAAAATGCACGGGAAGGCTGTCCCCTTGCTTCTGCGGAGGCTGCCGGCAGCACCGGCGGCACCGTTTCTCCCTTTCGGGGTGCCTCGCCGGCTCTCGCGGAGGCCAGAGTTGAAACCCTCACCGCTCTGGGGCAAAGTCAGTGCCAACGAGTGACCGAGCAGCCTTCCCCGAGGGGTTATTAACGTATTTACAACGCGTGACCGCGCTGGCTCGAGCCAAAGG
>NW_010524484.1:2204-3315 GCF_000687285.1 Phaethon lepturus | reverse complement strand
TAGGGGCAGAGCGTTGAACCGGGACGAGGATGGAGCGACGGACCCCGCTCCGTTACCCTCCGGCAGCGGTACCGGAGCGGCGTGCTCCAGCCCCGCATGGATTCCTTCCCTGTGAATGTCTCTAAAGGCTCACGTTTATCCTCTGGGTTGCCCCAGCATCCTGTAGCAGGGGAGTTTCACGGCTTAGCGCTGTGCAGCGTGGAAAAAGCGCTGGATTCCTGGCCGCACCCCTTGGGTGAATACCCCTTCGCCGAATAACCTGCCTCGTGCAACTCTGGAGCAGAACAGGCTGGAGAAAACCCAGCAGAAAGTCCTGGCAGCAGGAGCTTACCCCGTTTTAGGGGGGGACTGGTTTGCTTTGGGCCAGCGTCTCCCTCCCAGATCCCAGCCTGCAGGTGCGGAACACGTGCCGGCAATTTGGGGAGGAAACAGCACATACCCTTCTTCGACCGGCTTCCGAAGATGGTATCGCTGCGAACAAACCGGTAACACCTTCGGTACGGAGGCGATGCCGTGCATGCCAAACCCCGCCGGCGTGGGCACGTCTGCCTGGCAGCTACCCTGAGAAAGGGAGCCGCAACCAAAATGGTTTGCTGTGCTAAAAAGACCCTGCGTTTGCAGCGGCTGGCGGGCGGCTGCCGTTCGGAGGCAAAGCTGCTGCGAAGGGGAAGAGAGGGGAGAGCCGGCCACGAAGCGACGGGTTCACGCGGTTAGGCGTTCGCGGCCTTTTAATTACCCCCGGTTAAAAGCTTGGCGGAAGGGACCTTTCAAAAAAAAAAAAAAAAAAAAAAAAAAGAAGAAGAAAACAAACCCAACAACGCTTGAGATGATGTCTCTTTCTGAGTGCATCTGATCCCAAACATTTCATGCGGAAGAAAGGAAAAATAGGCCAAGTCGGAGAGGAACGCGGTTAGGCGTTCGCGGCCTTTTAATTACCCCCGGTTAAAAGCTTGGCGGAAGGGACCTTTCAAAAAAAAAAAAAAAAAAAAAAAAAAGAAGAAGAAAACAAACCCAACAACGCTTGAGATGATGTCTCTTTCTGAGTGCATCTGATCCCAAACATTTCATGCGGAAGAAAGGAAAAATAGGCCAAGTCGGAGAGGATAATTCG
>NW_010524484.1:0-2173 GCF_000687285.1 Phaethon lepturus | reverse complement strand
GTTTGGATGCCTGTGAGACATTTAAATAGTGACTCCTGTGAGCCGTAAGCTCAGTCTACAGTTTTGGGTAGCCTTTGCTTTCGGGGATACAGAGAGAAGCAGGGCGTTTGCAGGATGCTCCCCACCTTTCCAGGGCGGCTCAACCCACCCCACCGGGGCTTTCCGGAGAGGCGAGATGGTTTTGAGCCGTCTCCATCCTGGGTCCTTCTAAAAGCTCTAATTTTCCCAAAAGTGCTTGGCCCAAATGCCTTTTCTGGTTGGTTCCCACACCCCTTAATAGTGGCAAAATAAATTGTATTTCCTTGGTGCGCTCCGGTCGGCCATTCCACAGGAGGATGGCAGAGAGATGGTAATTGCTCCTCGCAGCGCCGGGAGCAAGCTAACAAAATTACAGCTGGGGAGCACACGGCTCTCGTATCGCCATGAACTTGAGGCCTTTTCATAAATAGAAGCTGCACAGAAAAGGCAGGTATTGCTGAAAATAGGGAAAAGCAAGCCCCGAGTCCCTCCCGCCCTCGGCGACGGCCACGCCACGAGGGGTTGATGCTTCGGGCGAGGCTCGGCATCCTGCGGTCCAGGGGACCATGTCCTGGACCTGGCGGTGCCAGCTTTGTCATCGTGCCATGGCCACGGTGTCCCGGGCGGGGAGCGTTGCGGGGGTTGCTGGAGGCGCGTAACCCTTTTTGGAGTCAGTGGGCGTGAAACACCATCATCGTTGGATGGTTTCTTTAAGATCTTTTATTTGTCTTGTTATATTTGTGTTTAAATGGCAGCTGACAGAGACGGTTTCTCGCCCCAGCGAAGCCTCGGAGGCATCCTTCAAACCCCGGTGGGCGGGAAGGGGTCTGGGCGGGGATGGGGATGTCCGTGCCGGGAGAGAGGGCTGGCGGAGGAGGGTGATGCCTCTTTGAAATGGTTCAGACCAGGGGGTCAAAAAAAGACAAGACCCCTCCACACGAGCCGTCGCCCTGGCTTCAGCTGCCAGTTGCCCTTCAGAGGGAAGAGTCTCCATGACTTGCAGAGGTGCCACGCTGAGATGCCTCCAACCCGCTGCCTCCGACCTTGAGCTTGGAGCAGCCAGCAGCCCTCCTCCCGGGCACCGCCTCAGCTTCCCTCCTCCCGGTGGCTGCTGCCGAGCTGATGCCGTCCCTCCGTCCCCTTCCAGGGATGCTGGTGCGGGAGGTGCAGATCGAGGTCTCCCGGCAGCAGGTGGAGGAGCTCTTCGGCTTGGAAGATTACTGGTGCCAGTGCGTGGCCTGGAGCTCCGCGGGCACCACGAAGAGCCGCAGGGCGTACGTCCGCATAGCGTGTAAGTGCCCGGTACGCGTAGCGCTTGCTCGGACGCGGCCCCTCCGGCAGTGCTTTGGCTCACAGTCTACTGAGTTACTTTAATTGAATCCTCCTCCCATCCTCTTTTCCGCTTTTGGGGGCCCCCGAAAGGTTTCCAGAGGGTACAACTCACCCATTTAGAAGTGGTTGGCAAAGCCCCGAGGTGCGACCCTGGATCCCAGGCTGAAAAAGTGGGGGTGTCAAGCTGCTTTTGGCAGCAGCGCCGGCTAAAATCGCAGCCGGGCCGTTGATTCCCAGCTCCCCGGGACCCTGGTTGCAGCTCCCCATCCCAGCTCTAGCTTTGCTTCTGGGCGGGCATCGTCCCTGCCTGCCTGGGTTAACGCCGCGTCGCCCGCCAGCGTGCTCAGCTCTTCCCCGCGCTTTATTATCGTTAATAACCCGACGCTTAGCACCTTGCCACGCTTTGCCTGAATCAGCGACTCCGTGTCCCCGGAGTCCCTGCTGTCATACGTCGCTTCTCCAAGCTGCCGTTTGTGGGTGTCAGCCTGATTAAGGGCGCGTTAATCAGGCTATTAACCGGCTGAATTTGCTCTCTTAGCAAATGAGATGGCAAAGCTACAGGAGAATGGCCAGGCTTCCCCCGTCGTAAACAGATTTTGCTATTAGAGGGCTAATAACCCAGCACGTTATCCAAAACGGAGGTGGCTGGTAAATCGGCTACGCTGCTGAAGGATTTAGCCTCAACGGGGAAAACGTTGCCGGGCACAGGGCTGGCTCCTGAGGGAGCCCGTTTGTCCGGCCCCAGCCGGGGGTCTGGTGTTCCGCTGGCCGCCCTGGAGGAGCGGGAGCCGCAGCCCCAGGGGGTGGGGGGGCGGCGCACAGG
>NW_010524483.1:1950-2281 GCF_000687285.1 Phaethon lepturus | reverse complement strand
CATGAAGCGTCCCACATGCTCATCCCTGCCAGCCTCCTGCAAAGCCACACCGGAGCAGCGGGGAAGCAGGGTCTGTGCTCATGGGGTCTCTCGCTTCCCCGCACCAATTTGATGCGGTTGTGATTCTCAACCATGGCAGATGCTAATGACCGAGGCAGCCGGGACATTTTCAGATGTGGCGTCTTCTTCCCACTGGAAATGCCGACGCCATTCCCTTCACACGTGAAGGAACCCTCCAAGCGCTGAGAACAAAAGCCTCGGCGGCACCCACCGCCCTCCCCCTGCTCGGAGGTGGCGGAGCAGACGCAGGCTCCCCTTCCGCTCCAGCCCT
>NW_010524483.1:1295-1853 GCF_000687285.1 Phaethon lepturus | reverse complement strand
GGGAACCCCCGGCTTTCGCAGAGCTCGCCGGGAGCCGCTCCATGCCGAGGGCTTTGAAAGCTTGGTCTGTATCCCTGTCCCAGCCTTCCTGTTTGCAAAATAGGGCAACAAACCTCGGGGCTGGCCAACAGCTGGGCATGAGCCATGGCAGGTGAGACAAGCTGGGGAGAAGAACCAGCAGGCGACGGCCCTAACAGCAGCCCGGAGCTCAGCCCAGCGCCGGGCAAAGCCCGCAGCGTGCGGTGAGGGTGCAGAGTCGCGCCTGGCCCGGCCGAACACCAGCCCTGGGGGAAAGGCGTTGCCTCCGAGACGGCATTAATCCCACAGAGCAGTGCAGCTGATGAAGCCAGTCCTGCCTCTCCTCACCCCATGCTGTTCCCCTCCCCAATTCCTCCAGGTTTTGGGGTCACGTAGCACCCACGCTGGCACCGAGCAAAAATGCCAGCTGCAAACTTGCAGCTCCCAAGATTTCTTTGTTTGCCTGGGAACAGCAATCCTGAGCACATAGGAGGCCCCAGGGCAGAGCCACCACCCTGCGGTGCCACATGAGTCCCTGGG
>NW_010524483.1:0-1262 GCF_000687285.1 Phaethon lepturus | reverse complement strand
AATAGGGCAACAACCCTCGGGGCGGGCCAACAGCTGGGCATGAGCCATGGCAGGTGAGACAAGCTGGGGAGAAGAACCAGCAGGCGACGGCCCTAACAGCAGCCCGGAGCTCAGCCCAGCGCCGGGCAAAGCCCGCAGCGTGCGGTGAGGGTGCAGAGTCGCGCCTGGCCCGGCCGAACACCAGCCCTGGGGGAAAGGCGTTGCCTCCGAGACGGCATTAATCCCACAGAGCAGTGCAGCTGATGAAGCCAGTCCTGCCTCTCCTCACCCCATGCTGTTCCCCTCCCCAATTCCTCCAGGTTTTGGGGTCACGTAGCACCCACGCTGGCACCGAGCAAAAATGCCAGCTGCAAACTTGCAGCTCCCAAGATTTCTTTGTTTGCCTGGGAACAGCAATCCTGAGCACATAGGAGGCCCCAGGGCAGAGCCACCACCCTGCAGGGACCCGCAGAGGGTGCTTGGGGCTACCCGGGGCTCCCTTGGCCCATGCTGCAGGGAGGGCGCTCAGTGCAGCACCGTGCCGTTGCCGAGGACATGCTCCTCAGGAACGAGCCCTCAGCCCGCCGTGGGACAGGCTTGTCCTGCGCCCGTCCGCCCACCCTGCCTGTGAAACTGAGCTGCTGCCTCCCATTCTTGCAGGAGTGGGGGGAAAACTGGTTGTGTCCAAGGCAGTGGAAATATTCCTAGCATGTCCTCTTCTCCTAAGCCTTGCCATCTCTCTAGGCATTTCTTTGTCCAGGCACACTGGGAACAATTGGGGTTGCTGAGCCAGACCGCAGGCTGTCAATCAGCAGAGCAAATGAATGCTCAGGCATAAGGAACCCATCTTCTCCGGCAGCACCGGGAGGTGGCCACCAGAAACGGCCCATGGCACAATGGCACAGGCAGCAAACAATTCCCGGGCACCAGCACCAGTACCAGCCCCGAGAAGGATGGTGGGAGCTCACCAGCCCGTCTGAGACCAGGAGAGGATCACCAGGCTTCCCCAAACCCCACTGCGGGGCCGAGGCTCGGGGCTGCGCCATCGGCACAATGCAGGTGCCCTGATGGCCGGTGACAAGGTCCCTGCGTGCACCCACGTTGCCAGCCCTGACCCCAGCCCCGAGCGCTCGCTCTGCAGGTGGCCAAGGAGCTGAGTCTCAGGGGCCATTTCAGAGCCCAGCGCAGAGAGGAGCCCCCCAAGCTGTGGGGTCGGGGCTGGGCTGGCCCCTCACAGCACCCAGCGCCATCAGGGCAGCCCAATCTGAGACTGACGCTTCCCT
>NW_010524482.1:0-3643 GCF_000687285.1 Phaethon lepturus | reverse complement strand
CCCGCGTCGCTTGCCCCCAGCTGCCCACCGTCCGAGGCCGCTTTTCTGGTTGAGAAGCGGTTCTTAAAACGGGCCAGGTGTACGTGGAGACGTGTCGGTCGCCACGTTGCGCGCTTAGATACTGCTTGCAGGGGTGGAGGGTCTCCTGGCTGGGCCCTCAGGTAGCGGCGGTGCGGTGCCGGAGCCTTCCCTCGCTTAGGCAGCGGGAGCAAAAAGCACGAACGGTATGGGAGCTGGCAGGCCGTTGCTTCCGGGTCCAGGCGTATATTTATGTATATATTTAATGCTTACGTGCACAGTAATCTAGGTACGACATCAATGGATTGAATTAGTGAAAGGAGGGCAAAAGAGGAGGGGGTGCTGTTTGCTGGACACAGCGTTTTGTTCAGTCCGTTACCAGCCACAAAAGAGAAGTTTTTAGTCCAGGCATAGTGTGTGTCAGGAGAGGGAAGTGATGCTCATGAAGTTAAAATGTGAAGAAAGGAACAAAGCCTTCCTAAAACTTCAGAGGCAGGCTTGTGAACCGTTAATGTTAACACAGGGATTTGGATTTCTTTCCTACTTTCTGCACGTAGACGCTGTGGCAGTCTTTGTACCTTAATTCCCTTTTACAAGCTCAGGACGAGAATCTCTCAAAATCAGGAAAGAAGAACTGTACCTTGAAGACGTTTGTAAATCAAGGTTATGTTGGAATGTGTGGGACTTTTTAATACCCAGGAAGCCCATTCCTAAACACCAGAGAGGGAATGACCTACTGCATCAGCTGACAGATGGGAAAGCACATCCAACCACTTCGGGAACCAGATCATCCTGTCACGTTTTCTGGAGAAACGCCATTGTCTTTAGCTGTTACACTAAAGTAGCTGTGTGGGGAATCTGATTTTGAATCTCCGTTCTGTATTCGTGCTGGGTAATTTCCTTTACTGCAGGTGCTGTTTATGCTTTATTGAAAAGATACTTGAAGTCATCCCAGTAGATATTTCTTAGAATCCTGGAAAATAACTATATAAATGATAATCATATAAAAGATAAAAGTTTCCATATTTCAACGGTCTATCATTTTGTGAAGGACTATCTTTCACTGTCAGTGCCAGGAGCCATAGGAAGAAAAGAATCAAAACAGTGAAGGAAGAAGCTTGAAGTAACATTTAATGTATTTCACATGAATAGTGAAAGAACAGCCCCACGTGCCAGAGAACAGTGCCGGTTAGAACAGTTGGCTGCCAACTTGTAACTTCTGCAACTGTTGGTAGAAGAAAAGACTTTCTAACCTGGTAAGCTGGCGTGCTGTTGAATTATGCGTGGTGCTTCCCATTTATCTTTTCAAAAGGGCAAACTGGTCCCACTTCCACGTCCCCAAATGGGCTGCGGTCAGCCGCGTATCCCAACCTGCTGAGGCAAAGCCCTGACGCTCACGCACGTCTTTCTATTCCATGTTCTCTCGAACCTGACACAGTAATTGCCCTGGCATTACAACTTTTCTCTCAAAGAACAGCTTCATTCTCAGCAGAAGCTTGCTGCTATTGGAATAACGTGGGAATATTGTCCGGCATTTGGGGTTTGCCTTGGTTTTGCTAGAGGAATAGGTCCTGTGTCTTTCTTCAGAAATGTCTTCACATCATTGCAAGTTTTCAACAACGGTAGTTTTGTGGTTTAGTATCTCTAATTATGTCAGTAACTTACAGAATAAGCAGCTGACCGATGGCAAGTTTCTGAAGGAGAGGACTATAGCAGTTTCATCTTTTGAGAACAGTCAGTAAGCATGGTTAAAAACAATTAGAAATACTGATTTGTAAATGCAAAAAAAATGCAAGCTGACCTTTGGTCCTAAGCTGTCAGGAAGCTTAGTGCTGGATTGCATGTTAATTGTCACTCCTCTACCCAAATTAAATTTGTTTTGCAAGGTTTCTTTTTCTGGTCCAATGAAAAAAAAAAATCTACTTTTGCTTCATGCTCAGTATTCTTGATTGTTCCTGGAGTGGTGATTACAAATCAATAGCAGTAACACCTTAGCTACTACCACTGTAGTGTTGGAGGGAAATTTCATTATTGACATTTATTAATAAGCATTTACTTTCTCTTCCTTTTTTTGGTGGCATTGTTATGGCTCAGAAAAGTACTTTTTTCTGCTGCAATGTATGAAGTTTGTGAGATGGAGGATAATGACAGCCTTCTGCAAACTGGGTTAAGGTGGCAAGCTGATAGTAGTAAATGAGATTACTGGTGTAGTGTAGCCTGTTCCTCTGCATCTGCAAAGTGAGGGAAAGGGCAAGGGCATGAAATGTAACGTTACGAGTTTCTGAACAGCAGTTTCTGCTCGAAAGCATTTAAGGGGATCAGGATGAGTATACGGTCATCTCAAGTGGTATCTAGCAGGAGGAATGAAATGCTAAATGAAACTCAGCAGAAAAAATAGGGCATCAAACACTATAATCTAAATACAGAACTTTCAAATATAGATAGGATTAAATGTAAGTTTGTTAGGGAATTTTCACTTGGGCAGCTGCGTGTCCGCACTTTCATTTTAGGCTGTTGTTTACCCAGCAGATTTTTAAAGTGATTTTGAAACATTGTCGACTGTAATGGAAGCCATATCTGCATTGAAAAAAGTATCTGAATAAAAACGTGCATAACAGATATTGGAGGAACGCTTAGATATTTATCACATCATTTATTACAAGCAGGAAACGTTGCGATGTTAACAAAGATTGAAATCTGTAAGCATTGGAAATCGTGAGCTCCAGAAACTAGCGCTATGTCTACACTATTCCTTGGCAGCCTTTCAGTGTCAGTCCAGTGCATGGAGACATGACTGATGGGGCTGCATTGATGAAGGTACGGGATGTCGTGAGTATAGTCCTCTCTCACGCCTAGAGAAGCGAAGCTTTCAGCTTCATCGGGATGATCTGGAGCAAGTTATGTTGGCAAAAGCAGAATTTTGCTGGCATAAGCTGAATTTTGCTGGCATATGCCGTATACACGCTAGGAGTGCTTTGCCTTCAGAGAATGGCTGTTGCTATTCTGCACAGAGGATGCCCTGGAGCTACTGGATAGCTGTAGGGTATCAGCATGCCTGTACCTACAAAGTACTCCTGGTATAAAGAGATTTTAATAGGAAACTCTCAAATTATATATTTTTTGTGATTGTATTTATGTGGTATTTGCGATTTCCTACCCTAGCCACCATTTCCTGATTGAAAGCAGGATCTGAGGTTGCTTTGCTGAAGGACAAACTCCCATCTGCTGTGCTGGAACAACGTACCCTCTGCTACCACCCCATCCTCGTCTAAACAGCAAAACCGAGGGCCGGCAGGCATCCCAGAGCCCAGTTTGGGGAAAGCAGAAAGCTGTTTGAAAGACGGGTGGGTCAGCCAGCTCTGGGGAGCGTAAGCAAAGTCGGGGGCACGCAGCTGCCAGCCCACGCGGCTGCTTTCCGGGGAGCGCGTAGCGGGAGAAGAAAGCGCTGGCAGGGGCTGCGGGCGCCGGGCCGTGAACGCGGCGCAGGGTGTCTCTGCGGAGGCACTTGGCGTCCCGGAAGCCGTACGCCGGGTGCCGCTGAAGGTAGCCTTCGCCTCTGGTTCCAGAGGGACGTTGTTTGCAGCCGGCTTCGCCGTCTCCGCGCAGCCCGGCGTCGCCGGCTTTA
>NW_010524481.1:0-14729 GCF_000687285.1 Phaethon lepturus | reverse complement strand
TTGCTGCTGCTTTTTGCCTGAAGGGCAGGCTTCCTAACCCCTGGCCCATCTCGAAGTTGACAGTCTAAGTCTGGGAATCAGGAGATGCCTCCCGGCTCTTGTCCTTTGAGTCTCTACTGCTGAAATTACATCTTACTCAAAATACACTCTAGATTAAATCTTAATAATTTTTTTAATACAGATTAGCATTGGGGTGTACTTTTTCAGGTCAAGCTCGTAGGATTTGACTCTCTGAGCCATGCTTACAATGAGTAAGAACTATTCATGCATTTAGTTCCAGTAGATCTGATGAGATAAGCCGAGACTGAGTACTATTTGGTAGGAGAAAGGCTTGCACAACAGGACTCTCCAAAATACTGCCTACATAGTAGCTTTATCCATATGTTATTAAGCCAGACTCTCAATAATTTTTCTGAACTAATCTGACTTATTTCATGCATACATTGACTGTTCTTGTTATTGCGGTTTCTTAGACTACTGGAGAGAAACGAGCTGCCCCGGATTCTGGCAAGAAGCCCAAGACTCCAAAGAAGAAGAAAAAGAAAGATCCCAATGAGCCACAAAAGCCAGTGTCCGCATATGCCCTTTTCTTCAGGGATACACAAGCTGCAATTAAAGGGCAGAACCCAAATGCTACCTTTGGAGAGGTTTCAAAAATAGTGGCATCTATGTGGGACAGTTTAGGAGAAGAACAAAAACAGGTAAAAAATTGATGCAGGGTTGTCTCACAAGAAGTAAAATAGTTATCCTTGTGAAAAAATCCTACCTCTGCTCTGAGTGGACCATGCTACTTATAGACCTCTTACCCTGTAGAGCTACGCTGATTTTTGAACTTGCTGAAGACCTGGCATCTGAAAAGCATTTTGTTATAAGAGCCAGTAGGTAGTGTTAAATGGCTGTATTTGTCTTTAAATTCTAAAGGGCAGTTTGTAAAAAAGCTCAGGTGATACTGTCCTAGACTCCTGTTAAGACCATCTTTTGATGATTCCTATTTCAAAGCTCTTGTTTCCTATTAATCAGAAGTTAGAAAAGGGGAAGGTGCAGCACATTTACCATTTTCCTTTGATCTGCCTTACGGATTTGTTACAAAGCGTGTTGATTTCCAACCTTTGAAGCCAACCCTCTGTGCCTCATTACAATGTCGTGTGTGAAATGTTACCTCCAACTCAAACTCGGTACAGAATGATGAGTTTTGTTCTTCCTTGAGGGTTATTCTTCGTTCTGTACACATGTTAACTCCTGTGCATGGATTGAAGGGGAAAAAATAAAAATGCTTTGAGGCTGTTTGCCTGTTGATACTCTGTGCAGCTCCCAGTAACAGTTAATGAAAGCAGCGATAGAAGAATAGATCCCTGAACAGGACACTTTCTGGCAAGATAGGAACGATATTTGTTTGTGAAATACATTTGGAAGCTTTTAGTCTGATGTAACAGATGATGGTGAACATGATTCAAAGGTGAACTTTAAATTTACTGATGATTAAAAATGCAGATTAATTCATTTTTGCCTGACTGTTCTTGTTTAACTCAATGGGATTCTCTCATACTGGATTTAGGGGAGAGTAATTTTCCAAGCTCTATGAACCACCTTTTCTAAAGGTTTAAATGTTTTTTTTAATATGTAGCTCAAATATTTGTTTAAAAAATACATTGCATCAGCATTTTTTGCTATTTTCTACTACTGCAGATACCTTTCAGCATCAGAAATACTCAGTGTTCTTGTATCCCTGTTCCTTAGAGTCATTAAAATATTGTTTCCTGGGGAGGCAAAATGTGCATAGGTAGTCTTGTCAAACAGTTGGCTGCTCTAGCAGCTTTTTTTAGTCACAGTAAAGCAACATAAATTGTGGTGCAAGTCCAGTGAGTCGACATGAAAGTCCGTAACCACCTGCAAGAATATTTAGATCTTTCAGGGAAGAAGAAGCCCATCTAACAGTAGAGTGTTTTCAGGTTCATTGGTCTGTGTTTTTTGGTTTTTTTGCAAATGATTTTGAGAGCTTTCTGGCAAAAATGTCTTCAGAATTAAAGTTGGTGAAATTGTGGTCTCTTTTAATAGGTATATAAAAGAAAAACTGAAGCTGCCAAAAAAGAATACCTAAAGGCACTTGCTGCTTATAGAGCAAGCCTGGTTTCTAAGGTAAGCCCAATAATGTCTTCAGCATAATGCAAGTTAGTTTTTGGCCGCGGTGTTTCAACATGGCGGGGGGGGGGTTGTTACGCAAAATAAAAGTAGAATCCTAGGATTTCTGTAATACAGCTCTAAGAGACGTTGTGCTGCCGCTTGAACCCTGCTTGGTATCTGCAAAAAAAATTTCATCTCTCTAATGCCACAGTAATGATTACCAAACAATAACTTTGTAAATGTACATCTTTATCTGTGGAGGCGAAATAATGCACTTCATTGCAAAAGTAGTAAAATTCAGTCATGAAAAATATACTGACCTTTTGACATTACCATTTTCAAGCTATTCGCGGAGTTTTGTTTTTCCTCAAGTGCTACTTCTCGAAAGATGGACTTGTTTTGCGTCGAGCTGGAGAGCAGTTATTGTATGACAAAGCTTAAGTATTTCTTGCAGGTGAGGGGAAAATTACGTGGTGGCTCTGAATTTGGAGAGCCAAAAGGATTAGCTGGCAGTGAGCCACATGGACTATTTTAGTGGATCCCGAGTTAAAAATAAAACTCATAAAGAAAACTAAAACTCTGCTGTCTTATTTGAGAATGTACCTTTTTAACCGGCAGCGCTACAGTGGTTGTAGATCTGTTGCATCTGAATACTTATGGCCATCTAAAATATGGCTAAAAATTAATCAAGGTTGTTATTTCTTTAACACTATTTCATAAAGATCAATTACAAAAATAACTTTGATCACAAGAAAGCAACAGAAGAAAATGATTGTATCTTGCTCCTGAGAATACTTACTGGAATGTACAACAGCGGAGCGCTAGTAAATCACATGGAAAGTTGCTGTGTATTTTAATTAATGCTTAGAAATACAACAGCAGAAATCAGACGTGCATTCTTGAAAGCTGAAAGATTTCTTCTCGTGTTGAGAAGCTGCGTTCTTCTGTTGTCTCTATGACTTAGATAATATTCTCAAAGCCTTTAGTATCGCTATGCTACGTTCAATGGCAGCTGGAATTGTAAATATCTTTGAGGGAATTTAATTTGTTAATCCTAAATTGCCTTCTCAATAACATCAGAAATCATATTTTGCCCCCAAATCTGTGGGACCTGGGCTGCTGAGTAACTTGTGGGAAGACTGTAAGTGGAAATTAACACTTAAGACGTTCTTGCTGTAGCTTTTTCATCTGAGGTTGTTGCTGAGCGTAGGGATGGAATAGACACTTTCTGCAGCATAATTTGACACTTTCTAAAGTAAATGTCTAAAACATGTCAGTTAATTGTTCTGGCAGAGACTTTTTCTCTCCATTGTCTTTATACAGGGATTCTAGGCAACTATTCTACGTGTCATGTACAATGCAGATGTGTAAAACTGAGGGACGAATCCTACCTTTGGCGCTTAAATCTATGTGATTTAAATATACATAGTATATTTAAATATACCTAATAAAACTATGCCTTCAAAGGCACCAGCATGCTTCATTTATTGCAGTAGGCCTCTTTGGACAGTAGCTTTCCCACAGGGGTGTCTCCTCAGGACGCTGGAAGTAGGCAGGATTCCCCAAGCAGGACACGCCACTGATGCAACGGTACTGCTTCCAGAGCGTTCAGCTGGGCGCCTTGACAGCGTTCCCGTAGACTTCTGGCTCTTGTCGGTACCTAGGTCTTGGTGCCATAGGTGCAAGGAACTACAGCAGGCAAATTAAAAGAGTTGTTTGGGAAGTTCTGTTGTTTGTACACTGCTCTTACACCATGCTAACCGGTGAGGGGGCTATTCTGCTCAGATTTGTCTCCCAAAGAACAGAGTTTTTTTGAAAACATAGATATAGAAAGTATGAGGGGCCCTTTTTAGCTCTTTCAGCCACACGATGTACGTGACGTCTGTAGCTTTCTGGTGTTGAACAAGTTAGGGCTTTTTTTTCTGGGAGTACCTGTATAGAGACAGATGAAGAGGCGATGTAACGGATCGGTGGATCAGCGATCCTTTCCAGATTGCTGATCGATCTTTTCTGATAGAAAACAAAAGATGAAAAAGTCTGAGTCGCTGTGACTTTTCTTTCCGTGTAAGCAGCAAAAATGTTGTTTCTGTTGCAAATACAATGAATTTCTTTTCCAAACACAGGCTGCTGCAGAATCTGCTGAGGCCCAGACAATTCGTTCCGTACAGCAAACGTTGGCGTCCACAAATTTGTCTTCCTCCCTTATTCTGAATACGTCTCTTTCGCAACACGCGACAGTATCGGCATCTCCTCAAACTCTTCAGCAGTCCCTTCCCAGAGCAATCGCTCCAAAACCTTTAACCATGAGACTGCCGATGAATCAGATTGTAGCTTCTGTTACCATTGCACCAAACATGCCAACAAACATTCCAGCTCCCTTGATAAGCTCTATGGGAACAAATATGGTGGCAACGCCATCTTCGTCTCAAGTCAGTCCCTCGCTGCAAAGCCAGCAGCACCAGATACAGCAGCTCCAGCAGCACCAGATGCAGCAGATGCAACAGCAGCAACTACATCAGCATCAAATGCATCAGCAAATACAACAACAAATGCAACAGCAGCATTTTCAGCACCACATGCAACAACACTTGCAGCAGCAGCAGCATCTTCAGCAGCAAATTAATCAACAGCAAATGCAACAGCAACTGCAGCACATACAGCTTCAGCAAATGCAGCAGCAGCAAATGCAGCATATGCAACACCAGTCACAGCCTTCTCCTCAGCAGCATTCTCCGGGAGCCTCTCAGATCACTTCTCCCCTCCCTGCCATTGGGAGCCCTCCGCCAGCACCTCAGCAGCACCAGTCACAAATACAATCTCAGACACAGACTCAAGTATTATCACAGGTCAGTATTTTCTGAAGATAGATGGTCTTGCAACATGGCTTTGTGTTGATGGAGGGGGTAGGGGTAAACCATATTTGGCTGAAAACTGTAAATTGTTGATGGTAGTTATGCAGGGATGCATAACAGATCAAATGGTCCTCTAAAGTGTCTATTAGATAGGCAATAAAGAACTACAATGTAGCTGTGTATCATCTTTTAGCTGACTATAAATCATTTTGTTCAAAAAAAAAAAAAAAGCTGTGCTCTTTTTCATGTGATGCCTTTTTAATTTATTTAAGCTTTACCTACAATATGTGAATCAAATGGCCTAATAAATACCTGGACCTTATGACTGCAAAATGGCCTTTCAGAGTTACACGATATAACCCTTCTTTCTCTAAAAGTGAATAATGCACTTCAAGGCAGTATGAACTCATGAAGCCCTTAAAGCACAGTTGTAACTACCTGTAAAATGATGATTGGATTTCATACAATCATACTTGTATGACATGAGTTAGTTGATGGCATTTTTTGTCATGAAAAAATAGAGTAAATCACAGATCTTTGCCAAAGCTCTTAATTTGTTTCTCTCCTCAATGTCTTCAGAAAAACAAAGGCAAGTAACTGAACTTCAATGTTTGACCCAGCCTTTCACGTCATTTCTCCAAATAAACCTACCATAGTTTGTAAGAAAATATATATTGACATTTACCCTCTTACGTTAATTCAATTACAGAACAAATGTGAATATTATATTCTGTGTCGAAGTGATGAGTTTCAGATTTAATACACTGTATTTTTAAAAGGGAAATGCACTTAAATAAAACTGTTATTACAGAAAGCTAAGATGAAAAATGCAAGAGTTTTTAATACGCTGTAAAACCAGTAGAATATTTAAATTAAACTCCACAACCGAATAATCAATGTAAATATTTTCTTTAAAAGTTGTAAGTTTTCATATCATGTGTTGTAAAGTTTTCATAAATGAGGCTTTAATGTAAACACTGGTAACATGAATTATTAATTGCTACATTGCTTATTGTGTTTTTATGCTGTTTTATACTTTTTTATGAGTTACGATAGCAGCAATTAAGTTGTTTGTATTTTGCTTATCTAAAATAAATGCTTTTATCTTGCTATAGAATAAACACATTTCAGTAAAACCGATGGGCATAAGTCTTTGATACAAAAACCAGAAACGTTTCCTTATGAAAACGCTTTCTTGGAAAATGTATTTAACTTCTTGGATTTCTATTTCATCAGACGTTCCGAGTAAATAGGTACCGATGGGAACTGAGCGTGCGATCAGCTCTCGTGTCCGTAAAGCCGCGCTGCTGAAGAGTCGCGTACAACTTCCCTGAGGTTTCTGCGCCTTACTTCCGAGAGGGAAAGCCCTCGGTAGAGTGACAAGGCGTTCGCGGCACGTTTATCCGCAGGAACAGGACAGTGAACCTGGCCCTCGGCACTAGCGTTCAGAGATGCAAATAAGCGCAAATTGTGGTTTTCTTTAGATCTTTGACTTTCAGATGTAAACGCAGCTACTGCCAAGGGCTCCCCGTCTCTAAGCCCCTAACTCTGGCTGATCCTGAGTTGTCTGACTTAAATTTATCATACAAGTGGGATGTGACAGAGGAGGGGTGGAGAGGGCAGGTGTTCCTTGTGGAGGATTTGGAAACGGTCACGTCCAGTGTGTTGTCAGGATATTGGTGATGTTTGTACATTTCTCCTCTTGACAGAGAGGAGAAATCCTTTCTTTTCTTCTTTCTCCTCTTCGCCTGCAATAGCTGTGCTGCGAGTGCCGTCTGACCACTATCCCCAGTTGTCTTGCATGATTAATTACAGCATCTGTCCTGTCAGAAGCTATAATGAAGAGGTCTTGATAAAAATTGCAAATTACCACTGGCAACAATCTTAAACTGCTTATGATAAAATGAAAATTAAAACCAGCAAGTGTCAAACCTGAGCAGAATCTTAATCCTGTTTGTGGTGGTGTCCATGGCTACCACGCGCAGGCCGCAACCAAAAAATAACGGAATATAGATCCCAAAAAGTTGCAGCCAGACTTGAGGGAAGAGGTACAATACCATGTGAGTTTATGAATAATGAATTCAGCTTTCAATATTTCATCATCCTCAGGTACTCTGTTTATTATGTACAAATATTGAGCAGCAAGAGATTCTAATTATAAATTTATAGATTTCTTGGAGCAGAAAAAACCGTGTATAAATTGAAGCTTTTCATAATAGGTGTTAGTTGACAGCTACCCGTGCTCATAATAGCCTTCGTATGATATCTAATAATGTCTGGGGCGGCGGATGTTTATTCCAAGCGCGAGGAAGCCTGCCCGCACCAGAAGTGGCACGGCAGAGGATGGCTGGGAGAGGATTTCGTGTGTGTCGGTTTTAACCAATGTTACATAACAAAGGGAACCATTTTATAGTGGTTTTGAAACCTTTAGACAAATGTCTTCAGAAATAATTGCTAAACTGCATGTGACAGTAATTGTGTATTAGTTCTATAATTGTCATTTTGAAGACCTATGAAGTATCGTTGGAAAAATGTCACTAGTGATAAGAGTTAATTACAACTGAAGTCTGTTTTCAACTATTTGCAGCGAGAAGCAGGTGTTGTTACAGTCATTAAATGATTTCATAAATCCTGGGTTTTATCACGTTTCATTAAGAGCTGCTGAACTACTGATGGTCAATTCCAGGAAAAATAGTTTTAATTACTGCAGCTAAACAAAATTAATCATCAAGCAGGACTGTACGTTTTAAATATCAAAATTTGAATCTTGAAAAACTGGAGCATCTCCCTGCTTGCTACAAAATTATATTTCACATTACCCACAATAGCATATTGCAGAACATCTTGTGTTTCAAACTGTGCAAGTTGGTGTTCGTATTCCCTAAGTCTAAGTGAATAACTTTGCTATCACAGGTCATAAATAAAACTGTTAATTTAAATGGCTTAATATGCAATTTATACAGGGAAAACGCAGTATCCGTACGATTTCAGCGTTGTGCACGGTTTAAAGAACGTTTTCCTTCCTATCATTTACAAGCACTTAACTGCTCCCTTCTTTTCCCAAGGTTTCAGATGCTTTATCACCCCAGTTAACCACATTCTACTTTCACATTAACCCAGGTTGACACATGATGAAAGAACATAAGGAGGTTTAATTTTTAGCTGACACAGGGTCATTAGTTTGTAACTTGGAGAACAAAGGCTTTAAATACCGCTCTGCAACATAATCTCAATTTTATATTATCACCTGACCGTTGTGGTTTGCAGGACAGATGGATTAAATATCTCAAGTTTAACCAGAAGTCTTGCACTGACTCTTTTCAGTGGGGATTGGCTATTTGAATGGCTCCTTTTCCATTTCTCACTTCACGGAGTATTTTGCAGCACTGGACTTCATTCTAACCTTTCCCTCCCCCCTTTGTTTGGCTTTTGTTTCGCAACAGCTGTTATTATCGTTTTTGGTCAGCTGTGATTGCTGGAGGCAAAATAGGACCAGATGGTGTTTTGCTATGCATGAATGGCGAGTTAGAGGAGTTTAGATTGAATAGGCCAAGTTTGAATGGTGTCTATGCACCACCTGCCCTCTTCAGCAGCAGCGTACACATCATAGGAGCATGATCTGCCTCAGACCTACTAGAATTGGATGGGAACGGAGCGAGCCTCGTTGGGTTTTCTCCATATTTATTGATCTTCCATGCACTAACAGCATAATGCAGTACACAGTCAATTTGAGTTAATTGGATGTGACGCAGCATGTACATGTAATCTATCACTGTCGTCTCCTGGTACACTTTAGTTTTTGCTGCCACAAGAACGTGCGGTATTAGCCTGCATTAATAGGCTAAGTGGATGGAAGCAAAACGGGATCGGTGCACGGTGTGATTTAACAGAATATACTGTAGTTTTAAAATGATACCCTTGAAACTGCCACGGGTGCAGTTAAATGTGAACGTTTCGGCTCTGAAAGACTGGACCGAGTATTTTGGCACGGAACAAAATATACCTCATTCTCATACTTTTCTGAGAGGTTTGCCAGTGACACTTAAAGGAACAGCTGACTAAAAATAGGGAGCGGCGTCGGTAGCGATGCGCTGGTGCCCTTCGGAAGGAGGTGGCTGCTTCCGTGGAGGAATCTACTTTGTGGCCGGAGGGATTTCGTATTAAGTAAATTCGGATTAGCAGCCCCTAAACCACAGAAGTTAAAGTTAGCCATCGAAATTGAGTTTAGAGTAGCAAAGGGCTGCTTTGGTGTCCTAAAAGTGGTCATAGAGGTAGAATTTAAATGTTGGTGAAATTTAAGATCTGTGGCGTCCTCCGTTAAGGTTGACTGAAAGACACCGGGTGCGCAAGAGTTGTGTCTGGACGTTACGGAATAATAAACACAGGTTACAAGTAATGAAGAAAATATATAACACTAACATGTAATACATAAATTGCTTAAATTGTTGCAGCGATCGGATGTTTAAAAGCCTACTTATGCATGTAACTGGGGGTTGCGATCATGCTCTGCCCAAGTTGGCAGGAACTGCTTGCTCAGTGTCTTTGTCTGTGGTGTCAGGTAGCCGAGTGAGCTACTTTATTATGAAAATTGCATTCAACTGAAAAAATGCTAAATATTTTCAAGTGCCTGTGGGAAAAGCTAGGTTTGTATTAAAGGATTTGGTTGCTAAAGTCACCAAGAAGCTAATGCTCATCAGGTGCATCCGAGGGAGAGAATTTTCAATTATAATACTAAAATCTTTCAGAAGAGAACGTATGGCTTTGAATGAGCTGCCCTGACAGTTCAATAGGCTTCGCTGCGGATTTATAACATACTCTGTTTACCTCAGTTAAAAAGTAGAAGTGATGTTTTAAATAGCGGGTTTTGTCCAAGTTCTTGGAGCATTAACATCTTCAGCCCCAGCACAAACCAAAGTAGTGCAGAGTTCTCTCACAAGGTTTGAAATGAAATTTGTTTTAATCTCCTGGGTAAAAAAAAAGTTGAATGGATATGACACTTGACGTGGTGTTATATGAGCACTTCCTACAGGTATCATTCATTCTCTTTCCCCTCTGGGAGCATCTTTATTGATGCAGCCGCCATTGGTCTGTTTTTTTCTCCAAACTGGAGCTGTTGCATTACTTTAACTCTGCTGCTCTAATTGAAACAGAAAGGCTTTGATCCAGCAAATCACTTAAAATGAGTGGATAATTCATGTATATAAGTAGTAATTTCATTAAAGTGACTACTTGCGTGCCCCGTTACAGAGTTGCTCAAGTGCGTTCATAGATCGGGGGTCTAATTGCTGAACGCTGTATTTGTTTTCCAAACAATTCCAAGTAGCGATAATAAGAATAATCAGAACCTAGAAGTAACATAACCTAACTTACGTTTTCTGCGTTTTCTTTCATTAGGTTCTATTCTAAACAAGTCATAGGTCTGATTTTCAAGTACAGGTATCTAACCTTTGTGCTGGTTCAGTGACTGTGCATCATCGTAAGCGTGTAAAGAATTAACCACCTGACTGGCGACTTGTATACTCAGCCATTTAGATGGGTTTCTACTCTGCACAGGTCTGAAAAAACCCGCACCTGGATCAGCAGTCACAGCTCTTGGCTGAGCAGATGCCTTGACCAAATATTTGTATTTACAAAACAGAGAAGCAAATGCAGGCAAACAAAGCACCATTATACCCGCTGGCAATATTTGCGAAACCTAAAGGGTATAGTTACTGCAGGCTGGTTTATTTTTAATGCTCGATCCCGGAGCGTACTGATAGCGTAAAGTACATAAACAATAAATCCCTTGTGTTACACCGTTCTCGCTGGTGGTTGTAGGTACCTGATCTGGGAATCGGTCTGGTGTTCCACGAATCGTGAGAATTGGCCGTACGGCCTGGGTGTTTGAACAATAATAAGTAGCTGTACCATTGCTTGATTTCTTTCTTGCTCCTGATTTTGGAAGTGTCTGAAAATCAGAGCTGACAGTTCTGCCATAGCAGCTGCTGCTCAGGGGGTTCTCACTGCTGCACCGATGTCTGTGCACGTATGTGTAAGTGAAAGCCGGCAGTAGCCAGCGAGCCGCGTGTGTGCTCCGGCCTTGCGGGGAAGCGAGCGCTTTGCTATTGACTTCGGCGAGCCGGCACCAAACAGCTGTGGAGCCGCACTGCGGCATCAACCACGTCGCGTGCCCTGTTCCTCCCAGCTGCTTCTCGCTTTTCCTGCTGTCCCTTTGCACATTCCTCTCTGCCCTGCTACCCGGAGCAGCAGCCGGGGCTGCATCCCGCCCGCCAGCTCTAGCCCCTGCTCCTGCCTGCTCGCCGTCCTCGGGAAGCTCTTGCTGAAGAGCTCCTCCTCTTCCAGACTCCCTTCTTGTTCCTGATGATCACAAGGAAATTAATAGATAGTCCAAATACAGGATATTTGCTCAAATGAAGAGATGTCCAGGTGCGTGCACTTAATTTCATGTGGAAAATGTATAGAATATAGGTAAAAATGCGGCATGCATTTGGGGGTTTTTGGGGGGTAATATTCTAGCTGCTTTGCAGCATGGGCTGCCGAAGGATTTGGTGGCTGTTGGCATACCATGGCGCTGGCGGAATATAGGTGAAGCTGGTGATAAATACCATCCTTGTGTAAACAGACTTGCTCCCTTATAATACTGTGGCAGATAAATCTGTAAGTGTTTGGGTCCCAGCAGATAGCGTATTACGGCAGATCTTCAACTCCTGGTGGAATATGCATAATTCCAAGCGTCAGTTTAGAGATGCTTGGGCTTCTGTAAGGCTTCTTTTTTTATTCCCTTTTTTTTTATCCCAATGCAGATGAAATCCTTACCCTTCACTTCAGAAAGTGGCCAGAGCTTGCTGGCAGACTTGGACAAATGAAACATCTTTGAACAAAAATAGTCATAAAAGTGTAATATTCTCACATTGGCTTCTGTTGAAGTCTGCTGGAGCTGTACTTGGCTTTACACCCAGGGCTGAGTTTGTTCTCATTACGTCTTTCCATATTCAAAGTTGACGACAGCAAAAAATCGATCGATAGGTGATTCTGCGTCTCTGCCAGCTCAGCCGCACAACGGGCAGATCCCCGCTGGGTTCTGTGCCCGCAGCACAGCGGATGGACGCGGCGGGCGCGAGTCCAGCCGCGCGGGCTCCGTTCTCATCACCTTTCACGTCACTTTAGTGTCGGGAGTCGATGCAAGGTACAACTGACGGCTTCAGAGGGAGCGAGATCACCTCTTCCCGGCCCTGTCGCGATCGCTTCCGTAGCGGCAGTCGCTTTAGCGGGGCGGGAGGTCGCTGCTACGCCGTTAGGCCAAGTTCTCTGGGTAAGCACCTCCACTGAGCACTGGACCTGTTAAAAATTAAAACCAACTTTGCAGCATACTGGGGCTAAACAGGAGGTCGTGAAGCCGGTGGAAATAATCCCAGTGACTTCAGGGGACTTTGGGTAAGGGCTTAGCTGAAGATGGGCACAAAAATGCAGCCACTGTGAACATGCTTGTAGTTTTTTTAAATGATGTAGGAATAATTCTTGCAGAAAGAGAGATCATTTGACGGAGAGGGAGGAACAGCAATTTTCTCCTGAATTGAGAAAATGAAAACTGTTGGGTATGCGTTGCTATCACAGCAAAGTGTTTCTATCCAGGCTCAGTGCTTCAGTGTGTAAACAGCTTCCACTGAAACCTGCAAAGTGACTGTGCAGCGCATCTGGGAAAATACTCATGATTTAAATGCATTAAGCAAAATGATAATGTTATTTGGCTTTGGTTAATCAATAACAGAGGAGAAATTGTAACACTTTAGTTTGATTAACCTTCTGCCATACCACACAAAGTCAATGAAATCAGAAATGGCTTTGTTCGTTCTTTAAATTTGCATAAATTATAGTGGGTTTCATTTCTGGGAGTGGTTTTTTTTCCCAGATTGTTATCTGTGTATTCTATCTGAAGTTTGTTTGTTGCTCTAGAACAACGTATTTGTCCACTGGAGACAAAATACGCACTTTGTTTGGTTCCTTGAGGTCAAATTCTCTTGAGGAGAACAAGTGTGGGTTGTGTAGCTGTCAAAAGAGGGTTTAGTGCTTGACCCTAAGAAGCATTCAAAGCCCAGATCTCTCTTTTCTTACTGCTTTTCATTTTCATTGTTTGTACTTTATACTTAAGCAGGGGCCTCTGCAGAGGGGAAAGCCTCTGCTTTGGTATTCACAACGAGCAGCTTTCTGCTGAAACACCTCAAAAGCTTTTCACGGCAAGAATTTGGGCACCACCGCCCTGTGTCAGCCGCTGGTGCGTAATGACGCCCGTGCATGGAGGGGTTGGGGCAGAACGCGGTGCGCGCGTGCCGGCTGGAGCCCCGGGAGGACTGGACGGAGGTGGAGTCGGGGACTCGGGGCACGTGAATAAATGTTCTGGCAATAAGCAGAAAGTACTGGAGGTGTGGAAGCCTGGATGCAACGAGGCAGGAGCGTGAATTGAAAAGGGCAAGTTGCCGAATTAGCATAGTTTAGAGGAAGATGCAGACAATAGCTGTTTAGCTGGATGCTCACTGAAAAGTTGACGATGCAGTTTTATATATCCGTGCTCAAACGGAAATTCTGTCTTACGTTTTCTACAGATGGTGTTTAGATAGCGTACACAAACTCAGTGTTAGAAATAGCCATGGAAAAGCCCAAGCTTTTGTATAATTATTCACAGTGACTATTGAAAGCATAAGTACTGTATTATATTTTATTTTACAGAACTACAGGTATCTTAGTTGTAAAAAATGCAAAATACTTGTAGTATTCCGAACTGCACACGAGTTTTGGCTAATGTACAAATGTAGTAAGGTGGATTTCAGGTCCTTTCCATCCCAGTTGGCAAGACCGTTGGCCTTATCTTTTTTATCTCGGGTAGTAACTCACAGTTCTCCAGGGCCATTCCGAGGCAGCCAGGAGCACAAGAGGACCAAACAAACAGATGGACCGAGATAACACGCACTTGAGCAGTGGATGAAGGTCACCTCTTTGGAGAGTTACACAATTCTTGTGCAAGCCTGTCCGTGGCAGGCCCACGGCTCTCACACGTGGTAGTTTTGGGTCCTACTGGGAGGCAGGGTGGGGACTCCACGGGCCCTCCTGTCTGCTGGTAAAGGCATGAAATGGAAGTAATCTTATGAAAAGCAAATGATGAGATATTTTCTCATCTACGTATCCTGGCATACGCTACATAGACTATGTATTCTCGGAAAATTTGCACCCTTAAAAAACCCCAACAAGGAGAAGTTGCTGCCCTTTGGAGCAGAGACTCCAAATAAGCATTCATAGGGGGAAGCATGGTTTTAATTACACAGATCTCCAGCCAGCATCTGGGAGCTGAGGAAATGCAAGGGTACATGAGCACTCTGTGTCAGCATCATCTGCTTCAGCAAACCAGAAGCATTTCGCACAGTGCTGTCTCGACAGAGAACACAGGCAAATCAAAGTTGAGTAAGTCAAGAAACCATACAAAGAAGAAACAAAATGGCTTTCGGGTTCTTTGAAAGTACCAAGAAAAAGTATATTTTCTCCCAAAATTGTGGACTGCGTGAGCTTTTATGTGCAGAAGAAAATCCTTCAGAATTGTATTTGTTGCTCGTAATATTCAACTGGGAATAACATGACCGGCTTGCGGAGTCCCTGCAGGGCGCAGTACACACATAGACACTGTCCAAGCTACGTTTTTGAGGGCAAATGTTGCGTTCTGTGGGTTACCACTGCTGCAGCGCTCCTTTTTATGCAGACTCAAGGCCA
>NW_010524480.1:0-288 GCF_000687285.1 Phaethon lepturus | reverse complement strand
TTCTATATATTTTTATATTTATACATTCTGTATATATCTATTTAATGTATTTTATACTGACCTGTCAGCTTCATCTCTGTGCTTGGGAAGATCCTGGAATAGATCCTCCTAGAAGCTCTAGGAAGCTCCTAGAGTGTTTTGACCGTGTAGAGCTCAATGATTGTGACGCCAAAGTCAAGTGCTTATGGGTAAGGATGAAGGGGAAGGCCAACAAGCCAGATGTCCTGCTGGGTGTCTGTTACAGACCACCCAACCAGGACGAAGAGGCAGAAGAAGCCATCTACCAGC
>NW_010524479.1:0-757 GCF_000687285.1 Phaethon lepturus | reverse complement strand
CCCTTTGAGCTCTGTTGCTTAGCCAGTTTTCAATCCATCTCAAGTCCACTCATCCAACCCATACTTCCTGAACTTCACTATGAGGATGTTATGGGAGATAGTGTCAAAAGCCTTACTGAAGTCAAGGTAAACCACATCCACTGCTCCCCCTTCATCTACCCAGCTAGTCACTCCATCATAGAAGGCTATCAGATTGGTCAAGCACGATCTCCCCTTGGTTACCATAGAATAGTTTGGGTTGGAAGGGACCTTTAAAGGTCATGTAGTCCAACCCCCTTCAAAGAGCAGGGACATCTTCAACTAGATCAGGTTACTCAGAGCCCCATCTAACCTGACCTTTTCTTCTGCTCATTCTTATTTCCCAGTTAAATGAAATCTATTAAATGATGATTGATACTACACCGCTAGCATAAACACCTAGACATTTGTATGGACACAATATACAGAAGCAAAACATGCAGCATAGTCCCTCAATTCAGAAACACTCAGAAAATGAAAAGAAACTGAACCTGAGCTATGAAATGCAGCACAGTCAGCCCTGCAGACATTTGACTTGAGGACAGATTTTTACAGTATCTTTACAAAAATTCAAATCCAAAAATCTAAATTCTACTTACTGCAAGTTGTTTGGGAAGACTTTCAGCAATACGACTGAGTAACATCTTTGAAGGCTTCTCAGCGCATAACAAAACAAGACTGACGTTTCGGTCTCCACGGAGTAGCAAGCCTTTAGCCAAAACGCCTACCCGTAAAACTC
>NW_010524478.1:1575-2170 GCF_000687285.1 Phaethon lepturus | reverse complement strand
ACGGAGCTTGAATGAAACAGAAACGTTTCCCAAGGGGACTGAAAAATGCCATTTTGGAAAACCTCATCAATGAGCAGTTTTGAAAGAAGAAAGCTGCTTTTAAAAACATCTGAGATCCTCTGCATCAAAGTGGGAAGCTGCTCCCGGACTCTAGACCCTCGCTTACCAGCAATTCATCCATTCCCACAGGAAAGAAGTGAATTAAGCATTAATAAATGGAAAAGGGGAAATGCTTTCTCGACAATTAATTTTCTTCTTTTTTTCTTTTTTGACGATAAAATAGAAAAAGATAGATAGATTTCAGCAAAAGAACAGCCCTCACAAATGATTTTCAAGTAAAACTTTCCTTACACAGAACCAATTCTTCACTTCTTGATTTTCAACTTCAAAAAAAAAGACAAACAGCAAGTTCTGAGCCCTCTAAGCCTCCGCCTGCATTCATCAAACACAATGCGACAAAACCATGTCAAAAATTTCGTCCAGCTGTAGCCAAGGCAGAGCCCCTGGAGTTGCCACGTACTGCAAGAGCCCGGCCAACCACGGGCACACAGTCACGCACGGGATCCCGGGTAGTGCTCCTAATGCCATACCATTA
>NW_010524478.1:0-1544 GCF_000687285.1 Phaethon lepturus | reverse complement strand
GCACGGGACCCCGGGTATTGCTCCTAAGCCCATCCCATTAATTAGACAATGTCTGCACCGCTCATCGAACGAACAGCCAGGACATGCAGCGGTAACCGTTAATTGCCGCAGCCAGCAGCGTAAGCAGCGTTCTGTTTCTGGAGATGAGCACTCGCAAGACCCTCCTCAAAGGAACCTGAAAAAACGGTGAAATACCTTTTCCCTGTTAAAGCTCGTTTCTCTCCTAAAAGCAGAAGGAACAACCTGCTGGCTGGAACCCCAAAATGCTTCCTATACCCTTCATGTTGTGACCTACAGACACCACCCCAGCACCCCGGCTGGATGGCCAAGGTGATGCTGGGGGCAAAATCCAGCTTCAAGCAAGGGCGTGGGGTTTGCTCTGTTCGCAGGCCGGTCATCGCACACGGATCCGGCAGCAAGGTACCAGCGAGCCTGCTGCCGGCACCAGGCTCTGGCAGCGTGTTCCTGGGATGTCGGGGACAGCACTGTCGGCCTCCGCTCCCTTCCGGGAGCACCGAGGGCGCGCATGCAGAAATACAGCCCACGCGTACGGACAGACACGCACCAACAAAGGGATCGGCCGGCGTGCACGTGCGGGTACGTGCACGCTCCTTACACATGCAGGGAAAAACAGGCTTGTAAATCCACTGGTAAATCCGCTATATGAATCGAGCAGATCAATAGATCTGTTATCATCGCCTATGACCCCTTCCACCAGTACACTTACACTCATGTCTGTAACGTCTTGTAGCCATTGATTAACCCTTCAATGTACGGTCTGGGTGCAACTGTCACCCGAACCTTCACACACGTGGTTTCAAAATTAAATTAGCCTGTACACTAGCTAATTTTTCCTGCGCGACAGTCAAGCAGAAGTTTATTGCCGTTGTGGCTGGAAGACCCTTGGTCACATTCAGACAACGTCTGTCCAAAGCTCCAAGTCCTATCAAGACTGCAAATTAACTTCTAATGAAGGTTGTATATAATTTTATGATCATACAGCTTGGATAGTTTTCCTCCCTTATTTCATCTTTGTATTAACTAGCACCTGCTCAAAGATGTACAATTTTATTTTTAACGGTTCTGAGCAGGTTGTCATATTTTAAGAAAATAGTAACATGCAGATTTTTGTAACACTACCTCATTTCCAAGAAGCTACAAGGCACAGAAATCCCAATGACTAATGAGTTGTGGGTTAAGGTGGACGTCCCTTGCTGTGAAGTCACTGTACTATCCTCGCCCCGTGCTGCCTGCCATAAAATTTTAATGCTGCTCCTGACATATTTATGAAATACCTCACCTAGTCTTTGCAGGATGACAAAAAGATTTACACCTGCAATTACTGCAAGCACATAGGTTTTAGCTATGCACTTTAAACTTTTGTACACAAAGGTATTTAACTTTAATACAACAAAGGCAGGTGGTGCCACAGACCAGCCATATTGGGCCTGCATTAGGAGAGATTTATCTCCCCGTGCCAGGAGGACAACTGCCCAACTCATCTGCACAGGAGATGGCATCGCAATTAAATGACGACGAGGAAT
>NW_010524477.1:74888-75510 GCF_000687285.1 Phaethon lepturus | reverse complement strand
CTTCACGACAAGCGCATGTGAGCCAGTTTTTACTACAAATCCGTTTTTCCTGCTCTTTTAACCTCCAGAGGTCAACACCTCGTTCTCCCCCAATTTGACTAGAGAGAACGCTATAAAAATAACAATTGAAGTGACTTCCCTGGTTCCGGAATATGGATTGAAACCTGACTTAAAGTGCTTACTCCCAAACCTTAACGATTATAGTACTTTGCTTGGTATGACCAATTTGGGAGTTTCAGAGTTTTGGTATTATCCCTTTTCAGCATCTCCTAATCAACACCTGCAAAAAGAATTAGGAAAAACATTTCTGTTTCTGCCTTTAAATGAAATCTGCCTCTCTGTAAGCAGCAGCAGGGAAGCTCACAAGAGCAGGGCAAGGCCAGCAGCCTTTCCAAACCCGACACCTCTTTTGCAGCGTGGTAAGAAAACAGGCGCTTATCTTGCACAGGGCAGTATGTAAGTGACCATCTGGGAGCACGCTGGCGATGGAAGGAGGATTGGTGCAGGAATTAGCGGACCCTGCACCCCATTTTTTTTCCTCCGATCCAAGTCAGCGTGCTGGCTGAAGGAAGGACATCCTGTGATGATGGCATACTATGTCCTGTTTGTTTATTATTAAGAG
>NW_010524477.1:51538-74873 GCF_000687285.1 Phaethon lepturus | reverse complement strand
CATTACAAAACAACCAGATGCCTTACTTCCTTCAGTGGTCCTGTCTCTTCAGCGAGGCGTCCTCGGGCTCAGAGGAACGGTGATGCACAATTCCATTTATAGCCATCTACAGCCCAGTGTGAACGCTAGCTGCTTCGCTGCGAGGCAACTCTACTACTTTTCCTTCTTCTCCCACGCCTGCGAGTGTATTTCTCATCACTTTCCTGGCACTTTACGTGGCATCTAGTTTCACATTCTTCTTTCAAACACACGCGCACTTAGATTTTGGGGTGACCTGGGTGTTATGTACTTCTTCACAGGAAAGAGGGAGAAAGAGGGACAAAAAAAAGAGCACATTTTAGGCAATCGGGTACCTGTCTGTCTCTCTGACGGGTGTACATACATCCCTTTCCCTTAACCTGCTCCTCCTCCCTCTGATAAAAAGACGTGTGGAAAAGATTACTTGCCATTTTTGGCCTGTGGTGCTGAGAATAGTACATCTGTGTAAAGACCTTCCGTATGCACTAACACAGGAGGGCTCGTGGCAGCAGACATAAGTAGGGCAACTGCTTGCAAGTGAGTGTCTTGGCTTAACTTCCACCACGGCATAATTCCACAAGAGAGGTGGCCTGAGCACTAGGCTGAAGGATATGTGTAATTGGATATACCCGGTAAAACTGAGGTGCATCCAAAATGAGGTCTAGGAAGGCTCTGAAGTAGGAAGAACCATTCATTAAAGGAGAGAAATCCGGCCTACTTGATTGGGTTAATTAACTGATGCTGAGTCACACCACATAGAACAGAAAAACAATGTAGTCATACTGAAGGTGATTATTTTACCGAAAAATAGTCTCACTCTGAGAGGCAGCTGTTTCAGAGCTTTTCACTTCCCTGTTAGCTTGAAAGAAAAAAAAGGGTGGGGGGGTAGGGGCAAGAAAAAAGGGTTGATGCGTTTCCTTCAGGGGCTGATCTTCTTAATGTGAAGGAGAGCAGGAGAAAAGCAAATCTGCCTTTCAAGGAACTGAGAATGCTTTCGGGCTGGAGAAGAAGAAGAAGCAGAGATTAGATCAGATTAGATGAAGTGAAATATTCGTCAGGACGACAGGAGGATGCCAATATCCCAGGTCAGTGTGGCTCTCTCCCTGGAGCCTTGGGAGGCGAGTACAGCCTATGAAGCCTATGGACTTCAAAAAACTCCGTGGCACCCTCCAAGGCTATCCTGAAATTAGCTCCAGGTGTCTCAGCGAAGCTGAGCCCAGAAGTACCATAGTGCAGGAGAAGGGATTTCACTGGCGTGCAGGTCTAGCCTAATGGTGCCTGATCTGGAGTAAAACTAAGTTTATCACGAAAAAAGAGGCAGAAACAAATTGTTAAGAATGTGTACTAAAGTAAGAATCACAAAGGAAACTGCCATTAAAGAAATATATAGACTGACCTTCTGACCTTCCTCCTTAATAGAGAAACATAAAAAGACACCCTGTTCAACCAACAGTTTTCTGCTCTTTTGTAGAGATCTTTCATACTAGTAGCCGCTGTTGTCTGGAATGTGCAATCTCAAAATGTTGTTCATTTCAAAAAGAACATATTTAGTCATATTTTCATTTTTTCCTTCTCGCTCATAGAAAACCTCAATTACCGTATTAATCAGCATTTCTCAGGCAGCTCTCTCTGCAGCGGCTTTCAGCCTGGCAACAAATCATGAATGGCCCTAACAGCTCTGATCTCAGAAATCCCCATCCATTTCCTTTGATGCTATCACCACCTCAGCTCAACAACAAGCCTGCGCGGCTCAGCCTCAGCTGCTGCTGCTGTTCTCCCTGCGCCTGCGAGAGCTCTAATTGTAAGGGGAAGAAGGAGGGAAGGGAGCTGGGTCTAATAGATGAAACTTCTTTAGAAAGTTGGAAGGGAGATAAAATGCACACAAGAGATTAAAGCAGTGTCTCATTTTCACATCCTCCCCTTCCCCTTACCCAAACAAGGTCAGTGGCAGATTGACCACATCAAGAGTAACTACCAGACCCACCCCCATTTCCCACTTCCTGCATGTAGGCATCCTTGTGCTGGTAAACATTTGGGGACCAGTTGTGGTCATTACTTGGAGAAGGTACATGATGTAGTTGCATGACTGCACATCTTTTAAAAGCCAACTGAGAAATCAAACTCAAAGAAGAACTTGCTTTCAAGTTCTGCTGAGATACACTTGTGTTTTGGGGACACGTTTCTGAAAACGTGGTTGCTGTCAGATTGAAGGGAGAGACCCAGCACGCTCTAGTGGCTGTGCAATGGGAAAAGTTAAAGCTTTCTTCACACAGACTGGCCTGACCTTTACAAAACACACCCTTTAGGCTTCAGATACGATCTCAGAGGCTTTATATGCCCTAGACTACTTCAGCATGGTATTGCCTATAAGGAGAGAAATTAAAACTGCACTTGAATCTACATGAAGGTTTTTGCAAGGGCGTTTGGGGTGGTGTATGTTGTAGCCAGGAGGCTTTTGAATTAACACATGCAGCTTTCAGGGACTACCTTTAATTACAGAGCACTCTGGTCATTGCCTCGTAGCACTTCCAAATACCTTTACGTGTATTTTTTTCTCAGCTGTGCAATACCAAAAGCAGATCTTTTGGCTGCACTCTCAGCTACTGCCTAGTGCAAACCTTAACCTCTCTTTTGATTTCTGTTGTTTTAGCCTCTTAAGAAATTTTCCTTAAAGAGAGAAAAAAGGAGTCAAACTAAAATACCATTATCCTTTTTTGTTTCCAGCTAGGCTTTATTAAAATACTGCTCAGATGACTTATGAATAAGCCAAAACAACCCTCCTCCAATGGAAAAAACATTCTCGTTGCACACAGAAGCGAGAACTAAGCTTCAGCTGTTTCCTCTTGTTGACGCTCGAGTTTGAGAAGAAGGAGCTGAGGCTGTCTGGGCCTGCTATCAGAAGGGCAAGAAGTCACTGTGAGAAGTTGGGCTTCTCTTTGCTGTGAATGCAGCTGAGCAGCAAAGACAAAGACAGTCGGAAGCCACTCACTCCCGTTTCCCAGGAAGTGAGCTAGGGTGAAGGTATTGAGAAAGCAGCAGCGGCTTTGTCACTGCACTCTTTTTTTTTTTTTCGTCATGGGAGAAGGCAGCAGACTTCAGGGTTAAGACTAAATGTAAGGAGCCACCTCCTTGTCCCGTAAGAGAAGAGAAATGCCTCACAGCAAAGACCACAGATGTTCCCCTCTTGGTTCCCATCACACCTCTGAGCAACAGTGGTCTTGGGAAAGGTAGGGATGATAGCCAGGAGCCCATACAACAACTCTTGTATTGCCTTTGCATGTTTCTACCAACCCAAATTTATACTGGACAAGAAAACCTGAGCACAATAATTAACCTTCCACATCCCAAACACAGCCTTTTGAATATTCTGTCCATAGCAACTGAGTCTGAGGAAAAATTAATGAAAACAGGCCAACCCATTCCAACCACTTTCCAACCTTACTGGTGACAGAGGACTGAAAAAAAGGTGTGCTTTGGGTAGTCTTCCTTCAAAAAAGGCTGATTTCCAGATTGCTATGAAGGAGGGACGGGATGGTATGCATACATTAGAAGGCTCACTCCTGCGAATATTTCAAAGACATCAGCCCCGCAACAAGCTCACAACAATCTGAAATAATGAATCCACCTCAGAATTAATTGCATTCATTCAACTTTCATGTCTCTTCCAAACTTGGCAGTCATGACACTTTTTGGGGTATTCTTTCCTCAGCCTGCCTGGTAAGTCATTGTGATATGAACCACAGTGAAACTTTGGACTCTGTTCCTGCACAATTTGAGTTTTCATTTCAGATACTCTCCAGGCTGCCCAATCTTGTGGAGCTGATGAACACAGCAGAAGGAGGGTGAGATCCATGGGTGGAACCACACCACTTTTCTCAGACAAAGAAATGGCCATGGAGCATGTTTCAAAACAGATTAACAAAAACAACAGCTACACACCATGACAAGGCACATATGGTGGAAATGAAAATATTTACCCACAGATAATCACAGATCCAGCAATGGGACTACCATGCACCTAGGACCAAAGGATTCGAAATAATGACTGTATGTTTAGAGCCGATTAGGGAACCTGGCAGAGCTGGGCTGAAGGACCACTTTTTAAGCTGCTAAGAGTACAGTTGTCATTTCTTCACCTTCCCTACCTCACGGTGGCGAAATAACAGTCTTTTCATACCTGTGTGTTGGCTGGGGGAGGGAAGAATTCCTCTGCTATTAAACACAACTTCTCATTAAATAGTTGACACCTTATCCTTCTTTAAATGTTGTAATGTTTACTTTGCAAAACCCAGGAAAGCTTTTAAAATAAAGATAGCAGAGAGATTCTTAAGCCGGGTGTCCTTGCTTATCTGCTCTTTATCAACCAGCTATTGTTTCTGGAGGAGCTCGTTGGGGAAGGTGGAGCAAAGGGGGTTAATGTTCAATAGGTATCTATCAGTTCCCCTGAAGGAATAGTGCTGCTGACAGAAGAGCAACACTAGGCTCTCAGCTACTTCCTGCAGAATGTGACAAACCAGAGAGAAAAAATGACGGCTGCAGCTACTTTTTTTTTTCTTTTTTTTTTTTCCTCCTTCTCCCAAAACAACTAGTTTTAAGAAAGGCATTGTCCTTAGGAGAGATAATCCCACAATAGAGAGTCCATTAGAGGTATTAAAGCATTGGCAGTGCCTGATCCACAAGAAGGGCTCTGTCCTGACAATAGACAATTAAAGCTGATAAATCTGCACTACTTGTTGCCGTTCTAATTCCTCGTAATTGTATGCTACTTGTCCCTGCCTCCTGCGTCCAGGGATGAAGCATGCTTCTTTAATCTCCAGAGTACCTGACCTAGTTCCTATGTGGTCTTTTCAGGACCTGTTTTCTTCCCATCTGGACTTCTTCCCTCCTACTCTCCTTTCCTGCTTCCCTCCCCTAAGCATTAAGAAGAGGTTACGATAGAGGGCATGGAAAACACCAGAGCAAAGCACCCGGATCAATAATTCTGGAGCCCCAGACACTGCACTAATCTGCAATAACAGCTAATCATGGTCAATTTGGCACACCAGTGATTAAACTGTACTTTTCATTACACTCAACAAGTAGAGCAGACGCACGCTGACAATTCAAATTGCCCTATCAGTAAGAGCTGCCAAACTCATGTGCACTTATGGGTTTGTAGCTGCTGCATGGCTAGTCTGGCCAAGTTAGGCACTTTATGGGGACTTATCTTTTTCTTTTGACGTTTTATGGACTGCGACTCTTAGCCGTGCTTTGTACAGAAAGCAAGCCCCTGCCTCACTTTACTACGAGTTCTCGTTAAAGGGCTCAGTGGGTGACATTGTGATGCACTGTGCAGGACACTGAAAAACGATCATCACAAGTATATGTTCCATCCCGGTGCTGACAATATTCTTGGTTATATTTTACATCTCAAAGATATTTGGTGTTTTCTTTCTCTTTTTTTTTTTTTTTTAAGAAAGTTTGGAAGCCTGCTGGTGACAGAGCAGAATCATCAAAATGTGCATCACAAGACTTAAAAGAGAAAATAAGTCTCTTTATTTTTCAAACTGAACTGTTCAGCCAACCTCACGAAACATTTGAAGACTGGTTTGGATTTTCTTTTTTTCACCAGTAGGCGAACAAGCCACTACTGTGTCGCTTTAGAAAGCTACAAAGTTATTAACCCTTATATGCCATTTTGATAGTGACCTTCCCATCACCCTCATAGAACAATTTATTCTGACAACAATTTCTTCTGGTTACAATCGTACCTAGCGGACCCGTTTTGCAAACTGCCCTGAAAGCCTCACCTAAGAGTTTACCACAATCTTTAAAGCACAGCACCAAATTCCAGGACTCCTAGAGACCGACCCCACACACTCAGGGGTCTCCTTCTGTTTATCTTTAGCTTATCATCCTTGTATTAACTTGAATAAGTGTTAAAACTGCACTCCAAGTTGCTCTTAAAAAAAAAAAAAGCAACGGGAAAAAAAGCGTGGAAGATGTCAAACGAACGCAGGAAATGTCTATTCTACTATTAATATTAATGAATCCCTAATGCATTTGCAACCCACTTGAGGTAAGTCAGTAGAGTTCTTCTGACAGCTATTCCTCATCAAACTACCACTGCTAAAGATGTTGATGCTTTCCCTTTTGCTTTGCAATCTTTAAACCAAGTGTAAATCGCACCACGGCGTACCACAAAATAACGTATTTTATCCTAAGTGAACACAAAGCAGAGAGGTTTAAAACAGCGCACATGTCCGCTCAATTTATCATTTTAAAATAGGAAGCTGCCGCAACAAACAAAACACCTCCTTGAAAGTGGGACAGCAGCAGATTGCGGTGCAGAAAGCCCTGGGATCTTTTGTCTTCCTGGAGAGCAACAACGGGGCTTTGCAGAGAAAGACAACAGCCTCCCCTTGCTGCAATCTACATCAGTTCATATAGGAAAGCCTGCCAACTGCTAGTTAGATGGTAACAAAATATTGCAGATAATTCACTTTTCACGATAAAGCAGAAACAAGCAGGCATGCAGCACCCAGCAGGGGCTCAACTGATAAAACGGTGTCAAACTCAAACCATTTGTCAATCGGGAGGGAAGAGAGCAAGCTGAAAGATGGGCTCAGGAAGTAGATTTATCTAGTGCGACACATTAACTAGTATAAATACTAAGGAAAAAGTAAACACATTTACCCAGCAGTATCTCCAGCCAGTAAAGAAAAGGCTTCTGAGCCTCAGCCCCACGCTGGCCATCTAACCACTCAGCTGTCAGCTCCGACAGCAGTAGCATTTTTCTTCTCGTGCAGGACTGCAATGCCATCTAATTCATGGCACTAAAAGGTTTTATTAAAAGCGTACATTATAATTAAGCAAAACAAAAGCGTGACTCCTCTGCTGTTCTGGTCTCCTTCCCTCCACCCAGCAGCCAAAACAATAAAACCACCTTGGCAGCAAACAAGTCAGGTAACATACCCCGGAGAAAAGCACTGATTTGTTATACAACCATTTACTTTGTGTCTGGCTTGCTCAAAACTGCCTTATCAGAAACTTCTGTCCCGGAGGCTCCCGAGGCAACAGAGGGGGTTGACAATGCAGGTCAGGCACAGTAAGTCGCCGGCAGCGTAATGTGGGGCACACAAACAAACTGGAATATAATGCAGGGCAGAAGGGCTCTTCGGATGTATGCTTTCCATCGGGAAGTCTAAACAAATAACGCGGTTTGTGGGCAGCGCTACTCCGCTGCAGTCACCGGGAAGAAGCAAAACGGTTCAAAGGGATCTAAGGTACCAACCCACAGCTACGTACACACACCTTGTGCTCGCAACCCCGGAACAGCGAAGGGTGGCACATCACATCAGCAAACCATCCTAACACCCAACCCGAAATCCAAAAATTAACAGTAAAGTAAGTAATCTGCATCATGTCCCCTCACCCCAAATAAAAAAGAGAAAGAAAAAGGAGTTAATTTGTAAAGCAAAATACAGCACATTTCTTTGTTCAGCTGTACCTTCATGTGTCCACACAGCACAGGTTCCCCACCTCCAGCTCATGCATCTCAGGATTTTAGTCCATATGGAAGGTCTGTCACTCACTCTCACACCCGTACATGCACACACACACGCTCACACCCCCGTACACGCACACTGCACCCGCGCTCTCGCTCCCCAACACGCACTGCCTGGAACCGCTCCGAGGATTTTAGAATTTCCTCTTGCTAGCAGATTCCTCCCTCCCCTCGCATCCACTCCACCCCGTTCTGTAATTAGGCTTAACAAGAGCAATTAACAAAACAAACTCCTCTCCGCCTGGTGGCCTGATAATTCTGATTGTCATAATGTATTAAGATGTGTAAGCCAGTTTAAAATAAAGGTAAATTACAACATTGCACAAGAGCCACTTTGCACCTATTTTTACTGCTTTTATCATGGGGATAATGAACATTCAGCCACGCCTTTAATTCAACACAGAAAAAAACAAAAATCATGTCTGAACAGCAGAACTCAAAATTGGCACTTCTGGACCAACACGAGTATATTGTGTTTTTGCTAGTTTACTGGTGGGCAGATCCCTCCCCCTATGCACAGCAAACTCTATAGAAACGTGTTTTTCTTTTTGGAATTACCTAGCTACTCTATAAATTCTAAGACGTAAAATCAAGTTTAAATGCATCTTCTGGCATTGCAGGCATCCATGAACCACTGGATTGTGATTGTTCCTTTTTCCCCTGCCTGGTGTCTAATGGCATGATATGGGAGGCCAAAGCCTCAAAATTTTTCTGATGTTTTGTCTACCCACTTTCAGTTCACTATCCTTCAGCAATCAAATCAAAGAAATTTAGTGTCAAAAAAATTAAAAAACAACAGTTGAGGACTAAATGATTTCAGGAGGTCAGTGGAGAAACTTTGATGTTCTTTGATTTCAGGGAGCTATGGGTTCAACCCACACAGAAAATTTACACACAGCCTGAATTCAGTTGGAAAACATATCTAGTTCTCGTTCTGCTTATGCACTCTGGGAGCATGTAATTAAACCTGTCAACATAAAATTAGTAAACATATCAAAATTGTACGCGCACCAAGAATTCGTGAGCTGAAGACCAGAAAATAAAAACCAGTTTGATAAGTGACACAGACTCAGGTTCATATGAGCTGCAAAAATATTCTGCTCCCTCAGATACATATAACCCAGTTCACAATACCATCTGCCAACTAACCATAAACAATTAAAAAAAAAAAGGAAAGAAAAAAAGAAAGGTTGGTGTTGCTAGCGTATTGTTGGAATCTGCAGTTTCTGATAAGCTAGATATGTTTTCCTAAGTCAATGATTTCATCTCAACTGGGTGTCAACATTTGCACAAGAATAATTTTGGGGGTCAGAAAGACATCAGCAAATGAGATTTCAAAAGGTTTCATAAGAGCGCAGATTGCTCAAACACAGGGAAAGGAGGGTTTCAGCTTCCACAAGTTCACTCTTCTGCTTCTTCATTCCTCCTTCCCTGAAGCTGAGTCAAAGTTCTGTAAAAACCTACAGTGAACCATCGGATTTGCAAGACAACAGCCTCACATAAAAAGCCACGCTTCGCAGCAAGACAAACGCTCCAAAATGACAGTAAATGGAGACTATTATGGTGCAAAATCAGGCACGCTTTCAAATGGTAGGATATGCCAGGTGTGGAATTGCATACAGGAACTCAGTTCTGCACTCCTGGCATACGACGCACCATCTTTTTTCCACCAGATCTCTTCCTCATTCAGTGTTTAGAAAGAAGAGTGCTGACTAAAAAAGTAATTTTTCCAGATTTTCTCTTCTTTCTTCTTGAAAGACCCAATGCCTTTTACTACAGACCATGCAAATGAAAGACAAACCAATTTTGTCTTGTATTTTTCCACTTTGCTCATCACAACAGCAGCACCTGAATGCCTCGCAAATATCAAATATAATGACTAATCAGATTTTCACAATACCTCCCCCATATGCTGATGAAGGTATTATTGCTATTCTTGCTAGTAGAAGGGGTATGGAGACACAGTGACATTAACATCAAAAGCGTACATTAATTTTGAGATGCAGAGCTGCCAATTTACCCAGCACTGTGTGTAACTTCCTACGTTCAAAGCATCCTGTCATCTCTTACGGCTCTGTATTTTGCCGGGCTTCACATCAGGCACCCAGAAGATGTCAAAATTAATGACCACCTGCAAAAGGCTTTCCTGAGGTGAAATGGCATGAATCTTATTCAGAATCATGGGCAGAAATAATACGTGGTTCCTCAGAGCAGAGCTCACCTGCCCTGAGAACAGCAACACTTCTTCCTACCATGGCTGTTTTACTTCCTCACGCTGAAGCGAATGAGATGGGGGGAAGAGGTGTCTTAAAGGTAACATTTTATTATACCACCCCAATTCATCTCCCCGAGCAAGCTTGCCTGATGCCCGAATGAGGCATGTAACCAGTAGAAAAAGCAGTAATTAAATGAGTAATTAAAGACTGTATCATAATGCATAAGAGGGGTTAGGCAAACAACCTAAATTCTAGAGAACTTGAGTTTGCAATTTTAGTCATGTTCTTCAACAGCTTTTGTGCCGATTTTTGAGACTGCAAATAGAAAAGGCAGAGATGCCATGACCTGGCATCACACCAACGCCCACACAGACCACCAGCAGAGCTGGGGTGTTCTGATCTGCCACAGGCAGACCTCTGTAGGGAAGCCAACAGACCTGGCTCAGAGCAACCGTACGGTTGCTTTTGGCAAGGTCAGCACAAGCATCCAGGATCAGACACTTCTGCTAGTGGGTTCCTCCTGGTGACGTGCTGGAAGCAGAGGAATCACTGCTTTCAGGCATCTTGGTTTCATGCCAGGTTTGGTGTGGAGTTTGTTACTCCTGCCCTCTCTTTCTGTCTCAGCCCATCTTCCAGACTTTGCCTCAGAGTTCAGATTTGTTTTTTCTTGCCCAGCAAGTCCTCACCTTGTTCCTCCTGACCCTTCTTGTAGTTTCCCTTTCCAATTGCTTCCATCTTTCTCTCTCGCACCAAGGCTGCTTGTGCCAGGTCTTCTCATCAAGCCTGTTTCAGTATCTCCTTGTTCCTCATCTGCATTGCACTTCTTTCCCCCCTGATCTAAGTAAACACGGCACACTCTCCATCCCACGTGCCCCTTCCCGCTGACAAGCAGGCCTGGCCTCCACTGCCTGAACAGCAGCGTGGTGTAGTCAAGTCTCCAGGCATCTCCTGGTGCTCCTCTGCAGGCACGTAGCAGTGAGCTCAGTTCACACGTTGAGCAGACATGGTGTCAAGCCAACTGGAAGTCCTGTGACTATGTTAGTATGGCACTGAGCCCGAGCTAATAAGCCTTGGTGAGAAGCCGGATATATTAGCTTGGGCTTAGCACCATGCTAATGCAGTCAGGCAGCTTTTGGATCAGAGCTGGCTTACATCCCACCCGCTTTTAACACCGAGCTTGCTCGTCTTCATCTACAATAACCCATAAAGATAAATCCCTTGGTCTTGTACCAACCTTACTCTCAGTTTCCCTCCTCCCTGACACTGCTGATCTCCAGGTGCAGTCTCTCCTCCTTCATAAACCCTGCCAGGTTCAGATCTTGTCCACAGGCTTTTAAAAACAACTCCTTTTGACGACCCTCTGGCCTGAGGACTGTGCATGTACTGAACATGCACTCTTCTGCTCTCAGTTCAGGCGCTCAGTTCTAGACCCAACGCGTTGAAGTGAGACATGATGCCATCCTACAGATCCTGGGGGGCTGCTCTGCCAGTCATCTAGGTTGGCTTCTAGCTCAAAAGCAATTCTCCTGGGCATGGGAGTCAGGGATGAAGGTGGGGACAGGACTAGCATGTATCCTGGTCTTGCTCTGACAGAGTCCCAATGCAAGTGAAGCACATGTGCAGATCCAGGAACTGGGAAGTGCTCCTGGCAGAGGGATGGTATTCGAGCATTCCTGACAACAACAGCCACCACCCTCCCCTGCCACATACGCTGTCCCTCCCCTGGTCACTGAACCTGTCCTTCAAACTTCTGCTCCAAAAAATGGGGGCTGTCATGGTGGAGATTACTTTTCAAGAGAAAAGCCATCACACTTTAACGTTAGCAACACAATTTTTTCCACATCCAAGTTCTTGGAAATGGCAGAATGGGTTTTGGGGAAAAATACAGCCTGAGGAAAGTAAAACATAAGAAACAACAGAGCTACACGTTTAGAATATGGTAGATTTATAAACACCTAAAAGTAAGATCTCCTAATGCAAATGGTCTGTCTGTCTGTGTTAGCAGCAGGTGATGCTAGCAGCCCTGCTTATACTAGAGATTAGTTTCCTGAGATTAATTGTAGAGGGATGTTATTGAACATTCTCCTTTGTATAATAATGAGAATATGAACGTAACACACAAATCACATTCAGAGCATGTGCTTAGATTTAAACCCTGTTTCTTTGGCCTGCTATTCCTCCTTCAGTAGCCCAGACCAATGCACTAGAATTGTATTAACTATCAAACCTTGCCATGCTGTATAAAGACAGAGAGGATGCCCCTGTTCCAACAAGTTTACATAAAGCGCTCCTTTTCATACACTACTTCCTAAATGGCAATGGAGACAAAAAAAAAGCTGATGCTACTATTTTTCATCACTGTTAACATGAAAAAATTAAACAAGTGACTATCTAATTGCAGTAGTTTGTTGTAATAAAACAAGATCCTTAAGTGACTAATCACCAAATAGTAGTAATAATAATAACAACAATAACAATAAAATGAAGATTAATTTGCACCAGTCTGTCCCAGCATACCCCTCATCTAGAATTACTAGCACTACACGCACACAAATCAGGCAACAGGGAGTAAGGGAAGCTTGCAATCAGACCTAATGTCTTCCCTTCCTCTCAGCCCCCAGTACAGGACAGCCACTTCCTTTCTACAAACGCTTCGCTCAGATCTGTACAGAAGACAGGCCACATCTTCCGGGGAGGCTCAAAGCCTTTGCAGACACACAGTTGCCTTCAAAGCATCACTGGAAATCTGTGTGGGAAGACTCTAAAATATTAAAACCATCCTATACTCTTTTCTTCTAAGCCAACAACAAACCCCTTCTAAACTTATCTATGACTTCTCTGTTCAGTTTATTCTGGGCTGCAGAATAAACTTTCTCACTACTGAAAAAGATGCACAAATACATAAGCTGCACCACATGTGCAAAGGAAATCAACAGAGAAAATCTCTATGTTCATTTGAGAAAGACAGTTCTCTTCCAGAACATTAAAATTATGCCTCAGCTTTTCCTCTATTACCAAAAGCAGGCAAAAAGAAGACTGGTGTGAAAATACGGGTGCTTCAAAATGTAGCTTATCTGTCCTCCTAAATCCAAACTGACTTACCTTTTGGACCAACACTCCATTATTGCCTTGCCCGATTTTCTTCTCCCAAAGGTGAGACTTAAGACTGAAGACCATGGCTTAAATAACTTGTGAATCTGCCTGCTAGCAGATTCACAAGTTATTTAAGCTATGGTCTTCAGTCTTAAGAAACCCCCAGCTGAAAGTTTGCTACGGCACTCGTAACCACAGCCCAGCAGCAAGCAGGACGCGACGCTGCTCTTCCTCGCGCGGTGCTTGGGCGGCTAGCCCGTGCCTGCTGACTACAGATGACAGATTTGTCATGTTTTCTCAGTTTCCCCACTTCTAACCTGAGAGCTACCCTGTGCAGCGGGATGACTTTCGGAGACACATCCTTTGTACCCTCTCCTTGCTGCCAGATGTCCTCTGCAGCCAGTTCTTTGGCAATAGCTTAATAATTTTGGTAAAAATTCACAGACTGCTACTACTGAAGAAAGTATGTATTATTCTTAAAGAAGGTAGAGAGGCAAAAAGATCTGATGTCAGTTAAATCATTAAATCCTCTGAATTTCTCTCACTTCACATTTCTTTATGACTGTCAAAGCCAGGTTTTTGCCAGCCCTACGTATAGATAACTGTATCCCTTTGAAATATGGTCAAGCTGACAAGGTGTGGGGCAGTACGATCGAGATGCTATTTCCCTGAAATACCTGGCACATTTGCAGTGTGCTAGGCTGGAAGAGTGCAAATTATCACAACTCACTGAGCAGAGAGAAGGTGCCCTAACAGACCTTTGGAGACTCATGACCAGTTTCTGAGGATGGGTGCTGTAATCCCACAGAAAACAGCGAGGCTGGGTAAATTGGTTGAAGTCTAGCGAGGCTCTAAAGACAAACAGGTACCAGAAATTCAGTGTATGTGCTGGTTACTGAAAGAGACAAGACACATGGAAATATTTTTTCAGATTAATTTACATAAAAATAGATTTGACTTTTGGATGTACAGTACACGTGATTTTGCAAATCACCACCTCAAAGAAATCTAAACAAAATGCATCTGCATGCTTATAAACATGGAAAAGTGTTTAAGGGACACAATATGTTAAAAAAAACATCAATAATAATGGCTAGTCCATGCTTCCAATTATATTCTTTCTTCAATTAGTCTTGAAGAAACTAACACCTCTATTAATCATTTCAATTAACTCCACGCACCACATGACATCCGCACCAGCAGCCCATATGTTGCGTTCCAATCACCCAAATATTAAAGCCTTTTTAATTGATTGATCTAAAGAACATTCAACAGGCTCAAGGTGGCAGCCAGCCAGGAAATCCCAAAAGAAGATGACAAAAAGGTGGGGGTGCTAAACCAGCTTCCCAATTTGTTTTTCCTCTTCCTCCAGGGTTCACGAAGTTAATCCAATCACAGCCCATAAAGCCCCTTTTTAATAAAATAAATAAATAGATAAGAGAACACACATGTTGGCTTTCCCCCAGAGAAGCCCCCTCTGCTAAAGCCAGAGCACCATCCTGTTAAGAAAGTGCCGCATACGAGGGTGCATTTTTTATCCGGCAGAAATATTTAGCTTGGCCGCCCGCCAGGGAATGCTGAAAGAATAGACTGAATTAGGGGATTTACCTTCCACGTGTTTGGCACGCGTCATTAGAGGCTCTGAAGAGCTTGAGTCTTTCGCTCTCTCACTCTCTGTTTTTTCTCTGCCCCCCCCCACCCCGAGCTTTGATGCAGAGAATAAAGTATGAGCTATAAGAGCAGCTGATGTGTTGCATTTCTGAGTGTTGGCACAGGGGCTTTTGTTCTGTCGAAGAAAACTGATGCCCAGTTTCTGAAGGTACTTTTTTTTTACTATTATTGTTATTCCAGTCAGGTATGGGGTGATATGTTTCAAAAGCATTTGCTTTAACACAGAAAAAACCATGCTATTTTTCTTTCTCTCTTCTCCTAAAAAAAAAAAAAGTTTTTGAAGTTTTCTGTAGACAGATTTAAACTTGGAGAAAGTGGCTTACAAGTAAATTCCTAAAGTGAAACTCCAACCACAGAGTATTTTAGGAGCTCATTTGAAAGGTTAGTTTTGTAACAATAACCCATGAATTGCTCTGTCATTTGACTTTTATATGCTGTCATGTGGACTTATGTTATTTTAAAAAACACTTCTTTACATAAGTACTTTGGTCCTGCAAATACCTCGTAAGATCTATAACCAGAACACATTAGTCAAGATGGTTGGTCCGTACCTCAAGTAACCCACGCACCTTCCCAGAGTTTCTAATTTGTGAAGGGAACAAGGGTAATGTAAGTGAGCCTCTGCCCCCCTTATCTTACAGAGGGAAAAAAAAGAAGGGGGGAAAAAAGGGTTTCCAGCTGAATAAAAGCATGGAGGCCCTTAAACAGTAAATGCAAATGTTTGCGTCTGGCACGCATGCCAACACTGTTTACATGGCAGTTTTGCAGAACAACTCCCAGTGCCACCAACACCCATCCACTGAACTGGTGTGAGCACTGGGGAGAGCCCTGCTGCAGCTGCCTCTGCCGTACTGTCTCGGCACAGCATCAGATAAATATAGGCCCTATTCACACATGGGCTTTATCGTTATTGATTCAAGCAAATCAGTTTAGAAGTTACTTGTTGACATGCTTACTCAAAGCAAGGTTCAAGCAGAGTTTCTGAACTGGTGCTGGCTGTATCTTTATCCTGTCTTCGCCTGGAAATAAGTCTGGGTCTGACTTTGGTCCAGATAAATTCATTCATGTCACCAGATGACAGCGTGTGATTTTTTCACCTCTCTGTCAGTAAAACTAGTACGTTGTGCCTTGCGTATCAGGGGGCTACAGAAAAGCAACTAAAGGGCTGGATACCAGCCCTCAACTGAAAATACAAGGAATTAACTCCAATGTCGGAAGGGTGCTGAGGCCCATCTCCTCGCTGAATGTAAAACACCTCAGCTATAGGGACCTCCTCATAGCTGAAGGGCAGGTCCATAGTTTATTGCTTCTTAAATAAATCATTCATAATTCATAGCCAGGTTGAAAACCACACAAATAATGAGCTCTCAGTATTACTCAGCGGAAAGTGAGAACTGGAGTTTTCCACCCAAACCCGTAAAGGCTGACAAGCTCAGACATGTTTTTGTGATCTGCTTCCTGGACCCCACATTTTCAATTCAATTTAAAGAAAGCTAGGCAGCCACTTCCCCCCCTGTCTTTTAAGTAAAGATGTTAACATCCGTGCTAATAATCCAACTACCCCTTCTTTTATCAAAGGCTTCAGCAGTGGTGGAGGCTTTCTTTTCATCGCAGGGAAAAACCGCCATGTGCAACCAAAGCTGCCTAGTTCTGCTGCTAACGGGGCAGGTTTGGCTCCACACGCTGCCGGGACGCCGGCCGGCGGCTGAAGCACCGCTTTCCGTTTCCAGCAGAGCATCTTCGCTGCCAACCGAACCTCCGAGGGGCTGGGGCGCGGCGCGGGGCTACTGCACGCCATCAGCGGTAGGAACAGCAACAGATACTTCCCCGCGGGGTGCTGCCAGCTTTATCAGAAAACAGAGGAAGTGTTCTGGGCTGAGGGTCCCAAGTGGGATAATTCCTCTGCGGAAAGACTGCAGGTTTAATGGAAAGTAACTGCGGATTGAGGTGGGGGTGCTGCGGGCTCGCGTTCCACGACAAAGCACCACGGGGCGGCACGCGCTTTTCTGTGCAAGCCGGTGAGCGAAGGCGGGTGCCGGGCTGCCGTCCTGGCAAACGCCCGCCGGCGCGGAAGGTGCGTTTCTGTCATCCCTGCCCTCCGTCACGTACGATCGCAGGAACATCCGGGCGTCCGCGCCTGCCACTGGGAACTGCCTGAGTGAGGCCAAGCGATCTCGGTCCCGCGAGCGGTGTTTTGAAACTTAGGCCAAACAACAGAGCGCTTTGGCCTGACAATACCAGTTCAGTGGCAAACTGCTTGGTGTATTCGTCATAACTGCAACAGACTCGTGCTTAAACACAGCCTGCTACACTTCTCATACTTACAGATTAAAAATATGACCTTTATAAGTGAAATAAAAAAGCTCTTTTTTTCTCCCTACATCTCCTCCTTCTGTGTTTTTAATTAAAACCACAAGCCAACACATGTATCCATCCTTCTTCCTGTAAGAGTTTGGGATTCTGCGCTCAAATGCTATACAGATAAAACGAACCTTTATGTGTTAGCGATTCGCAATGCAGTAAATGCTCCTTTCCAAACCTGCCGTCTTCATTAAAATCTTATTTGCTTGGTAATCTCCTTTGATCGCTAAAGTTATAAGAAACCCCCTCCTCTTCTTTTGATACTATCAGTGTAGCTTTTGACCAGAGAGCGTGATGAATTAAATGTATGACAGATATGACAGGTGAGGAGTGCTTGGAGAGGGCTTAAACAGCAGGGATAAGACAAAGCCCCCATTTAAGAACAAAACCCCTACGCGATGGCTAGCCCGTTAATGACCAACCACTCTATTTGTCCTGGTGGATGAGGAGCAAGCTGATACCATAGACAAAGCTTTGTTAGCCACAGGGCTGTTCTTCAATGAGGCCACACATCCAACTAATTGAAATGCCCAGTTTTCCCCCCTCAGGATTTGATATACAAGCTAGGGGTTTTGTAGGTATACTCTTTTTTTCCACCCCTCTTTCCCCCCCCCCATAATGTATTAATTCAGCCACCACAAGTTTACAGCTGGACTAAGTGGAATTACAGCATATAAACCTGAAAATCTATCTGCAGGGATCCAGCTAAGCCCTGGAGAGAGACAAGTCCAGCAATACAAATCCAAGGAATTTTGGAAGTCAATCCATTAGGATTACTAGGCCTTTGATTTTGGAAGTCGCAAGCTCAAAATATGGAAGCGATGAACTCTCAATCTTCCTACATTTTAGCCTCTTTTCAGAGGACTTATTGACCCCATTTTTTTCTATTAAAACACATTGATAAATATTGACAGAATTATATTGTTTTTCCACTGTATTTGCAATGAAGGAATACAGGAAAATATCTGCTTTCCCGAACTCATGGTTAACAGGCCCTTTAAAATTTCATATGTATTTTCTACATAGTTAAGAGTTGGCACAAGCAAACTTGTCACCCTTCTCATCAGCTAAAGACCGCTCTCCCCCTCTTTAAAGTTCATGTTCATTTTTATCACACTGTGCTGTACCTAAACAAGGAGCTTCAGGTTCTAGTTAGTTTAAACTATAGGCTGCCTCCCAAAAAGTGAAGGCATCTCTGTGCCCCCAGCAGACCAGAATTATAGTCTCAGTGGGCAGCCTCTTACTTTAGCCTACCAATCTGTGGTTAGCAGAAGGCCAGCAGCTTCCCAAGGTAGGTGCCAAGGCACTATTCATTGTTAAACCCAACTGTTAAAAAAATTAGGTTACAGGGATGCAGCAATGAATCTGACTTTATCATTGCTCTAGATATAATGGAAAACACTAACCGAAGCAAGAAGAGTCTTCACTTTCAGAAGAAATTAAATTTTTATCTCTTTTTCCTTCCTGTCCTGCCTTCACAGAGTGCTGTAGCTGAATCACAGGTGCTGGTATCGGGAAACATGGGTTCTGTTCTTAGCTCTGCCACGCACTTCTTATGTGGCTTCTGGCATGCTCTGCACCCGTTTGTGTGCCTCAGTTTCCTTATATAAAAATGCAAATATTCCTACCTATTTCAGAAAGAGTGTGGTCTAGTGGTTTAAACCACAGAATCAAGACATCCGAATTCTCAAACTGAATACGGTACCAATTTCTGCTGTGGCTTTGAAGCAACCACCCTTACTTACCCAGGGGGTCAGCTTCCCCTGGAAAATGTCGCATGGCCAAAACCCAGGCTTCCCGGTAGAATACGCGTGACGCTTTTCCAGCGAGTGGTACTTCTGGCTGGATGAGAGCTCAGCCTCACCTTGCAGTGAGATCGCCTACCTGCGGCACAAAAGACAGTCCGAGCTACAGCCAGCAAAGCTTTTGGGAGCTGCTCTCACTGGCAGGGCACGGTGACCGCCTCTCCAAGTGCTTGTCCCCAGGCCACCCACTAGAGATGGCCCGACTCTGGCCCAGCCATTACGGTCCTAATTCAGCATGCGGAGGCGGAAGGCTAAAGTCCCAAATCTTCACCAAGTGGGACAAAGGGCTGCAATGACAGCTTTCGCCTTCCCCAGGGAGCACCCTGTCGGTTTTGGCTATTTTGCAGCAGACCATTATGTCTCTCACGCTCTCTCCTCCTCCACTTTTCCTCCACAAAAAACTCCCCAAAGTTTTCAGTCTGTTTCACTCAGAGTAAGTAGCAATTTGAAAACTTCCACAAGGCAGAAAAAGCATTTCCTGCCTGGCTTTCTCTGGCTCACTGGACACTTGCAAAGGTTAATTAAGTAATGCTTAGACATTCATAATACATAAAGGCCCAGGTAAGTGACAAGTGTTAACATTATGAAGCATTAAAGGGTCATTCAAACAGAATAACTTTACAGAAATCTAAAGGAAATATTGTTAACCTACACAGAAATACGCGTTTCTTCACTGTGGACTCCAATAAAGCTAGGCAAAGTTGTTACCGGTATCATCACTAAGCTTGTACTGAAAAAGACAGATTGATTTTTAGGAAAGGACCACAGGGACTCCGATCAATAAATTAAGGGGGGAAAAAATCCCCAAAAGTATTAATCTGGGGTATTTTGGTTTTGAAGTGTAGATCTGAACAGAAGCTGCTTTTTTTAGACAGCTTTCCAATCTCCCTATTAGATATAATGTTATAGTCTTATTATGCATATTGCCTACTAGACGTGCTCTGACTTTTATAGATGTCAACCCCATTTCTTAATTCAAGCCATTTGTCTCCTGTGATCTCTGCGCCTGTGGGTTAGAGTTCCAGCCAAAGAGGTGAGCCAGTTCGTATCTGCAACGCAGCCATAAAATCCTCCGGCGCTGCATCCCCAAAAGCTGCTGCTGCTGCCCTGCGAAAAGGCCTGGATTTTGTCTGTCTGCAGCTCAGCACCCAGAAAGGACATTTTGCAGAAGGGCTCGGTGGACATCCAGGAAAACTGCTTTCAGGACCTTATCTGAAGGACAATACTTAACTTTCACCACCTGGGCCTGGCCCCTGAAAGGAAACAGTCACACTCAATTATTGTCTTTTTCTAGACAATTACTATTTAATCAAACCTCCAGCTGATATTAACTGGTGGAAAAAAAAGGCTATTTTTAGTCAGGACAGTGATTCCCCCTCACTCCTTTCATCTATGAGTAATGTATTTCCTTTTGCTCTCAGTACCACAAACCAGTCTACACCAGATGCTCAGTATTAGGTAAAATTAAAAATGTGGGCATCATACCCTTTGAAAGATGCTTTGAACTCAAATTAATATACCTAAACCCACTATTTAAATTAAAGATATCCTGTCTCTCTGCTGTGTAGTTTTCCCTTTTATCAGAAGGGGAATTTTAGTCCATTTAAAGTTTTTTTGGGTCAGCTCCACAGACCACGCTTTGACTTAACAACACATTGTAATTTCCTTTTAGCCACAAGAATAAAGGAAATGTATAGAAGCAACACCATAATCTTGTCAAGCACCCTCTTTCGTTTCCCTGAACAAGCCTGTTTGAGAAAATGTGAAGCCTAAGATTTTTAAGATGTTATCTGGAAGATGTTTAGATCATCGAATAGTTTTATTGAAAACAGGCATATGTATTTTTACGCATCTACTGATGTACCCACACACATAAAATATATGCCTACTAAATTCTTTTATGGACAAGAACAGAGCAGTGTGCAACCTGCAGAGGTTTTGCAGAGTTCAATCCCCCTGCCTCAGCATTTTACCTTTTCCAGATTTTTGCCCAGAATCCGTGTGGATAACTTGAGAAAGCCCCACCAATTCCCACCCCCAGGGCAATAGCAACTGGGGAGCGCCTGCACTGACTCACCTGTGAGCAGGGCTCTCTAAACGATGTCAGAAGCAAACACGTAGTTGCATCTGCAATTTTTTTTCAAAACACAACGATTTAAATGCAGCTGCTCCACTTCTGGAGAGCTACAGGACTCAATGCAGTTTGCTGAACATACTCAGACTTCACATTTTATAAGCAAATACCCATCCACCTTCACATTCAGTCTATCCCCTCTTGATGTCACCCTTGATGTCACCGCTGACAGCACTCACAGTACAAGCAGAGGTATGAGAGCTACCTCTTCCCTTTGGTGCTGAGCCCCGGGGCTGCAAGTGCCACGGCAGTGGGGACCTGGCCTCGTTTCAGGTCCCACGGGACCGTGAGGCATGCCTCACCACGCACGGCGAGCCCTGGGGGCACCCACACGTGCCCAAGTGTCTGCGGGACTCCGCTGCCTCCGCAGACCCCGAGGTCTCGCTTGGCACCCGGCAGCTTTGCTGAGGTGCTGGTGAGGCAACGGAGGGCAGCCCAGCCCCGGCCGCAGCGCGGGGAGAGGGACCTGCCAGGAGAAAACCCAACCACCAGGCTGGAGAAACGACGTGGAAGCCGCTGTACTGAGCGAGGGGAGAGGTGTTAGTTGGCAAGTGCTAACGAAGCTGAGGAAAGGTAGTTCAGGACAAAGCAAAGGGGCCAGTTAAGCATCTGCGAGTTCTCTCCTGCGGGTTAGACAGTGGTAATAAGGCAGTTTATCCCCAAGAGCTTTCTCCTCGCTGGAGGTGTTGAGTTAACGGGCGGTGACCTCCCCCTGACCCACAGGCAGCATCTGCAAGCGCTGCGCGGCGGTGGCAGCCAGGAAGCCCTTCTCCCAAACAGCGCCCTTCCAAAAACCCCTCCCAAAAGCATCAGCTGAGGTGACCCTGGAGTCAGCCGCCCAGCCCCGTCCAGCGTGGAGGACGTCTCCCTTCACCCTCCTGGGGTTTCATCCATCTTCATTTGCTTTTTCTTGCTGCCATTTCCTCTGACTTTTCAAACCTGGGACACTGGTAGCTATTATTCATTCTCTTGTTTCTTACCAGCCGCACAGCAAAGAGCTGCAGCTTTCTATCCATAAATACCACATCAGTGCTTATTTAGCCAGTATTTTAATCGCTGATTTTTTCTGCTGGAGTACCTCTTGAGCAAAGCCAGGTTTTACTGCATTATTACAGTTTAGATTTCTAAGAGAGAAACATCTCAACGCAATTATTAAACATCACTCTGGGTAGCCGCAAAATGACTTGCTTATGAAAACTCTGAATAGGAGTGAAAATATAACGGTGGTATGAAGAAAGTAACTGCCCAAACCATCTGAGGTCAAGCAAGTACAAACAAACACCTTCTTTGTGCACCTTTTTCGCCCATAAAAAGGGTGAAGAGGTGAAGCAGCAAGACCTACCCCTTCCACCATGAACAATGGCGTAAGCACCAGAGGCTCTCCAATTTCCAGCTATAACAAATCATTTCGCCCTGGGTAATTCCAATAATTTTAGTCAGCAACTTGCAAAACTGCGTAACTTGTACTCAGCTGACATCAATTTGAGTAATCTTGTTCCCACGTCTGGTTAAGAGGCAACCGATAATATATTTTGGCTTCACAGTGGGAAGGGGGGGAGGGAGAGCTAGCCTTTCTCTTTCTCTCCACCTCTGGGTAGTTCAGAAGAGATGGGAGAGAAAAGGAGGTGTGAGGGGAAAGAGAATTGGGAGAGAGACGGAAAAGCAAACAGGAATCCTGGCTGCAGATTTGGGCATGGGATCATCTTCTCTGTTCTAAGAACGGACCCCAAAACTCCCGTACCTGAACCCTCTTCCCCACATATGAGAAGGCAGGCTGTCCAGCTTGTCTTAGTGGACATCGATGGTGGGAAAGGCATACGAATGCGCAGGTGGTGACCAGAATCCCTTAGCTCAATAGAAAAGACAGACAGGGTTGGAGATTTTGCGTAAGAGGAAGAGATTGAATGACTACCCCAAGGTTTCACTGAAAGCAGACAGCAGAAACAGGAGCTGAACCCACATGTCCTGAATCACAGCCCTTCATCTCAATCACAAGACCCTCCTTCCTCTTGCATGTTTTGCACTATCTAAGGTAATCAGGAAAAAGACTGCCTTGCTCTCCTAAAACAGGAATTGAATACTAAACCTATAAATCATCCAGAAAATTCAGCTGTCTTGATGGAAGGGCAATGCGTTCCAAAGAAACGACAAACCTCGCTCCGGAAGGAGAGTGTCGTTTCCTATGATGGCCACCCGTGTTGAATCAAGATCAATTTAGATGGCAATCAGTTAGAAAATGCAGAGCCTTTCTTCGAAAAGACGCAAAAGGGCACATGCACGCCATGCAGCACGCTCTGCTGCAAAGCCCGCAGAGCCAGCTCCAAGCCTCCTGACTGTGGAAGAGTGTCAGGTCGCGAGGGGCATCGCTGCATCAAGAGAGCGGTGCAGATACGTTAGCAGCAAAGTTAATAAGCCTTACAGCTCAGGAAGGCACACATTTTAGGTCCAGGGACATCCTTATACTGTTTCTAAGGCTACCTCAATCACCGCT
>NW_010524477.1:36719-51507 GCF_000687285.1 Phaethon lepturus | reverse complement strand
TGAACCTTGTTCCATACTGCAATGTAGGCATGATCTTTCTTGCTTTCTGGCTTTGCCAACGTTGGGAAAGGATATGGTTGCACTCTATAAATACGTCATGGGGTAAACAGCGAGGAGCTATATCTTGAGCTTTTTCAGCTTAAAGATTTTCACAGAAAAACAAAACTGACGTGAGCAAGTTCAGGCCACAAGTTCTTTAGTCTGAGAGGGGCTTTTCCGTCACAGCGATGGGGCAAAAAACCTTGGCAAGACAGGTCACGTTCATTAGTAAGACAATTTTTAATGATGTTGCCTTTCCCATCAGGACACTGGGTTCAGTGACGAGGAAGACCTCCTCTAGACCCATCTTTTCTAGGAAATCTTCTAAGATATTTCTAAGAAATATCACAGTAGTCTAGACATTCGGATACTTCCATAAGGATGAATTAGTAAAGCGTTATGCATACATTTTTCAGAGCAGACCATATGTAATAAAACAAAACAGAATTTTCCACCTTTGGAGAAAATTCTAGCTGACTGAACCATATACATGCATGAACACACACTCTTTTCAGTATCAAGATCATCTTCGAGCAATTTCTCACTCCTCTAATGCATTTATTTTATGTAAAACCAACTCATGTCTTTGGGGGTAGGCTTTGTCTTTTAGTCTTATATTGTGAACATCTCTTTTAATTAAAATGGGAAATACAAATTTCCTCGTCTAGTTCCAAGCTTGAAGCCCACTAGCACAAGCAGCCGTCTGCAGATTCAGCTGGAACCCTTTCAGCATCCCACAATAAGTCTGCTGGTTGAATTCAAGACTTTCAGACACATAAATCAGTGCAGCTCCACTGAGCTGTGCCCGTTTACACCAGCTGTAAAGAAGTTGAACTAGTAGTGATGCATCTGGCCCGGGTTCCTTAAACAAGTCCTGAGACTCCATCACAGATTGTTACATTAGTACTATTTAATACCTGCACAGCTGATGAGAATTCCACCCTTGGTGGCACCACCTTTTAAAGTCACTGCTATGTGCTGTGCCTAGTGGGATGAAAAACTACTAAATGAGAAAAGTAGCAAACATTACAAATGGAGATTATCAAACTGCACTAGAAGTGAACTGGGCTGGGGGAGGAACACTGAATGCAAAATAATTTAGATGTATCTTTCGAATTAAAAAATATATTTTTTTAGTAAGTCCTCCCTTTTCTTCCCGTATCCAAATGAAGGTGGAAGCAAGCATTTCCCTTCCCGATGACGGAGTGATACCAAGTATGATGTCAGTATTAAGTGAACTTCCTCCCATCCATTTCTGTTGAGTTAATGTTGTCTGACTGCAACGCGATTAATAAAAGCGGGCTGTTCAGTTCCGACAAACTAAAGCCTTGCAAGTTTATAGACACAATTGCTGCAGGCTCCCCCTGTGGCTGATCAGATAGGGCGTCTTTTGAACGGACTCAAAGAAACACATTTTCACACCTGTCAGGCCTAGATTAATACCCCTGCTAATTGCACTTTAGGAACGGCCAATTAGTTCTAGTTATAGAAGCTTTCATGGGTAAGGGGGAGAAGCAGCCTGCTATCACCATCAGGTCTCATTGTTCCCCTGAATAGATTTGTGTCGCAAACTGCGTGTGCCTCAGTGGTTTGACTGGAAGCCCTGCTGCACGCCACTGCAATGACGCCTTTATCCTCGCCCCGAACCCGCTTTAATGACAATGGAGACAGCAGAGGTGACCATGATCGTAAAAGCAAAATAAACTAGCGCTAGGCTGAGATTACAAAGCCTAACACCCATTTGCAAGCCAGAAGCGGTTTCTGAAATTTCCTAATCATCCCGATTTATTTTTAACCCAAGATAAAAATCTCCTTTTTGCTTTAGGGGGACAGTACTTCATTTGTAATAAAACACTTGCTCCCGCAAGGAAAAAAATGCCCAATAATGTTGCTGAATTTGCGAAAGGGGAATAAGCGAAGTCCTGGCCTTGAAGCAGCAGCCTGAAGAGTGACAACCGCAGCGCCAACACCACCGCTGAGACGCTTGAAAACAAGTCAGGGACCAAGGGTTAGTCCAGCCATTCGAACGTGACAGGAAGGCTAGTTAATAAACACCAGCTAACCCCTTCAATTACAGCAATAAATTGTTCAATTGGTTAAATGTCCACAGGTTCTGCCCCAAACACCGCTGTGAACTGTTTAATTAGCAAACTCTTGCATCACTGGACAAACAGATCTTGGCGAGCCGGGGGGACGCTTGGCCCCCCAAGAGCGAGCAGCGCCGGCGCCCCAGGCAGCTCGCCTCCGCGGGGCTTGCCTTTGCCCACGCAACCCGCAACGTTTTAAGCGCCGACGAAGATCGTTCCTTCGTTGCTGCCTATTTTTCAAAACAGAATTAACACTGTACAGGCCAAATACGGCTCAATCACCATTCTTTCCCCATCAGTTTTCTGTATTTCGATAAGACGCCCCACAAATTGCAGCTTCTCACCTGCCGAAAGATTAGATAGCCGCGCACACGATATGGGTTATGCAGCACAAGAGATAGCAAGTACCTGGAAACTGCATTCTGGACAAAACAGTCCTGCAGATTAAAAGTCAGCAGGCCTATTTCTTGAAAGTATTTAACACATTAAATTTGGGATTATCCCACCACAAGTTAAGAACATTCGAAGCCTTGTAAATTGATTTATCAAGATCGCTGCTGGCTACGAAGGGTATTTAGAGTATACCCATGAGGCATATGCCACCATAACATTAAAATATATTGATACAAAAAAAAGGGTTTTGGAAAAAGCTGTTTTAAAAAAAAGAAGTTATTTCTGGTGAATAAAGCGACAAGTTGATCACTGAGGACGAATTCAGAGTTAAAGACTCATATAAGTTGCCTTCACGGACGTTTGATGAACCACTGATTCTACCTACTCTTGTTACTAAAAACCACACACTCATGCAGGGGAAGACATGTATGGGTTTTTTACACTTTTCTATTAATTAGATGCATTTACCAGGAATTTCATGTCCTAAAAACAACCAGTCAAAGGAGATATATACTATTTGTTAGGTTTACACAATGAGGAGTAAATTTATCACAGTTGGGAGTAAAATACATACAGTGTTTTCCTGTGGAAAGCTGTTAAGTGATTGCTCCCAGTCTCTCTAGCAAAAGTATTTCTTTGGAAAAGGGCTTGAGGCAAAAGTGTTAATTTAGAACCAATTTTTTTACAATATTGAAGTAATCTACCATTTTGCACTTCTGCCTGAGAGGTTGAGCCTGGATCCTCAAAGGATATCCGAAGCATAGACAGGCAATTCAGTTTATTGGGGGAGGAGTTATCCTCCACTTTGCAAAAATGCACAAATTGTGCTGTTGAACTGAACTCGGGATGCTTCTGGCTGAGTTTCCTGGCTCCTGGGAGACCTCTCCTGAGAACTGCCTTCTCCCAGTGAGCCACCTGGAGAGCCTCAGCACCTAACCCGAGCTTGAAGATTCTCCGCCAGGTACCTACCACGAGGGTCCTGATCCACACTGGGAAACCTGTAGGTTGAGCAGCGTGCTACTGCCTCGTGTTTAAGGACATAAATGATCTTATTTGATTTAGCACAGACATCTCGCAGACCTAAACAAAGCACACTCTCAAATGTGGATTCACAGGAAAACTTAACTATTGACTTCAGTGGTCACTGGGTCAATCTTGTACAGAGTATTTCCAATGCAAATTTTCGTCTTTATGATTCCAGACCCAGCAGAGAAAAAATGGTGCAAAGAGACTCTTTGCTGCTAACAAATTACACTAGTTAACATCATGTTTGTATGTGGTGTTTGGTGTTAAAGAAAACAGTTTGTTAAATCAGTACCATTAAAAGCTGTGTAATCACTTAAAGAGCTTGCTGAATCCAGGGGGTTAGTACTTGTGCCTCAGGAGTGGAAAATATCCCCCCCCAGTTTTGCAGTACTGAGCGAATTAACATCTCTGAAAAGTCTCGGGGTCTCAGGACAGGCTTTCAGTTGACATCGATTAGCATAGCCTCACTGAATTGAACAGACTGAAGCAATTCAGGCCATTGAGAATCCACGGGGGCAGGGTGGGGAGAAACTGCAAATTAGGAAGAGAATAGAGAACACAATACCAGCACTGATGTCCTGGCACACAGGCTTTTATTCTGGAGATAGTTTACAAGCAGTTCATAACCTTTGGACTCCAGACAGTCTGTAGAACTAACACGAGGAGGTTCAAGATTTGCTCTGAACTTTCCATCCAGCCCCGGCACTGTCAATATTTGGAAGGTGCACTGGAACTCATAAAGTCTCCATAAAATGGATGTTAGCAAAACAAAACAAAACAAAACAAAAACCCCTGAAACTTGCATTCATAAAGTCATTTTAGACTTAATTGCTTTAATCCAAAAAGGTATTAAGGAGATAAATATTTAGCACTTTGCTATGCTTAAAGGAGGAATTTCCCAGCAAAATAGCTGATCATTTTTGTTTAACAAACGTGGAATCCAAAACCTGCCTCTTGCTCCAGATTCATAATTTCAGGTTCCCTTCAAAAATTTTGATTTGTAATCTTAAACTTTCTGCAGTTAACATATTATTTCATAGAAATGGAGCAAGGGTGATTTTTCTGCCTAAGAAAAGTGACTGGAGATTCACAAAACAAAATCATCTATGTTTCAGGCCTGCCAATTATTTCATTGATCTGTTTAAAATATCTTCACTTTTATTTTATTCTCCATTATGAATCAATTTAGTTATCATACCAAACCATACCCATGCATTAGTAAGTCCATCAAGAATAAACGATTTTAACAAAATAACTTCAGGCTCCAAATTAAGGTTTTGTTCTTTGATAGTCATTTTAGAAAACTAAATAAGAAAATATTTACAGCTATGCATTTTATTTTGTGAATGAAAGATTCTTAAAATAATCATTATGTACTCTAGACACGTTCATGACATGTTAACTAGAAAGTGACATTTACTATTAACTTAATTGGTTGCACAAAGGCTCTGTCAAAGTCAAATGAAGTATACTGTTAATAAACAACACAAAAACTAAAAGAGAAGGAGTTATTTTTTAATTCTCTCATCATTTTGTTTCTTGTCACATGTTTAATGCTCTAAGTCACAGGGAACTTCACTGAATTAAACGTACTTACACCAGTGCCAAGGACAGCCTAAATGAAGAGGGAGTTGAATGCCCAACCACGTTTTAACAAAGATTTTTCATCTGGTCAATAAAAATACCTTAAATGCATCAAATTCTAAACTTTTGTCGTCAACAGAGGCTTCTACTGTGAGCAGTAGATGCTATACAGTTATAAATCCATTATTTTATTCAAAGCTAACAATCTCATTTGTTTGTAGGGGTACATCACTTAATTTATCAAGGGAGGAAAAGTTAGTCTGAAAAAATAATCACAAAGAGACAATTTCTCAAGTACTTAACATATCTTCTACTGGTCAAAAAACTGAAATACCAACTTACTCTGCCCATAACTGAAAAAACAAAATACATTGGTTTTGTTCTAGATGTGCTTTTGAAGCCTTCCATGCTGAGTTCTGTGTTTCTATCTGTAGGAATGAATAATTTGCTTATGCTCAACAAAAGCCTACTTTTCTTGTTTCAAATGCGTACAAAGGATTTGTGTTTGCCATTTTTTTTTAAACTATACAACTCATGTAGAACCAGCTTTTTTCTAACAGTTCACAAACTGTTCAGATTAAAGATACCAACTCAACCCATTCATAAGTGAAGATGATTAATCAAGCTGACCATGCAATGCTATCACTGCAAGAACTGTGCTTGGGTGAGAGGTCTCGCCCATATATAAAATGCACATTTTTGCCTCGGTAAATAGTAAATTCAGAAAACAAGACTCTTACCCCTTATGCCTTATGACAAGCAATTTCCACAAAATTTCCAAAGCCCCCACCATATAAGCAAGATCCACGGAGTTTTGACTCACCTGATCTATTAGGTTTTTGCCTTGTACAGAAAGCTCAAAGTTTCAGCACTATCTTGCCCCTTCATTCACCGTACAGAGTGTCTCCAGACAACCTCCTACGTAAAGCACGATCTTGCCTATTTCTCTCCCCTTTCTCAAAGCACGGATGCAAAGCTACGCCAGCTATCCTGAGCAGCTTTATACTGCACCAAGCACCTGTTCAGACAACAGTCAGTTAAAAAAGCATAGTAACAGCTGAGTTGAGGTCAGCCACCCTACAAACTTCAGGACATATTCAGAGATCCCACTATGCATCCCTCCCGTCTTTATTTGAAAATAGCAGCTCTAGTAATGTGATGCCTTCCTTCCCTTCCCTTTGAGCAGGCAGTGAAAGCCCTCCTGCTGTCTTCTACTCCTAAGAAGAAAGCAATAGTCTCCCAACCTGCACTACGCCTGTCTGCAGAAATAAGACAACTCATCCCACACTGATAGCGTTTGTTTAAGGAGCACAGGTTCAACAGAGCCGGTTAACCATTAGCCAGCACCCATGCAGATCGTATTACATTCACTTGTTAATGCATCCTTAAATGAAGTTTAGTTTAAGGCGGGCGCTTGGGCCAGTCAGTCTTCTCCAAAGCATCACCAATGGGTAACACCGACTGCCCCAAAAGAGAACTTCATGATGCACAGAGAGCCGGCTTTACAAGCTCCATATTTATAGAAACGATAGCTGTCAAATGCTTCACTTACATGACTCAAATGTTTGTTACTGCTCAGAAGGAATTCATGGACATCAAAAACTTGTACTAGAGGTTTGCAATTTTTTTTTAATTTTGCAAACCAGTCCATGCAAAAGAGGTTTCATTCCCCTACATTCATCCACAAGCAGCTCAATTCTAGAGGCTGAAACCAGCAGCTGTCTTCCTACAAAACAGTGGAAAGTTACCATGCTGCTTCAAAACTTTTTTTCTAGTCCCACAAGTTACTCATGCTGGTCAAAAAATTACCTAGTGCTGCCATTATTTTGTATTAACCTAAATCTTGACAAAAACTTTAGTTGCAATGATACTCTGTCATGTCACACAAATTACTTTGTTAAGCCCAAAGCACAAGATTTATTATTATGGACTTTTATTACAAAACCTTCTAGAAGCCACAAGCAAGAGCACTGTGCCAGGCATCACATAAAGGCGTAGCAAGAAACCTCACCACCTCAAAGAGTTTGCAACCAGAGATGGGAGGCACACAGTGAAAGAAGGGAAGTGGCATTACCTTCACTTCACAGGACAAATAGACTACGTATTGAGGCTTAGAAAGATTAAGCCCCTTCTCCTGCAACTTTAGACTTAGCACAGCACCTATTACTGTTATAGGGCTTTTTATGCATGCCATGGCTCACCAGCGCCAGGACTGAAGCAAAAGGATTGTCAAGCTCCAGTAATTTAGTCTAAAATATATGCAGGAACTGAATGCACATCTCTCCTACGTCCTACTCATGATTTTAACCCCAGCTTTACCCCATTTTTACACCTATACACCCTTCTCCTTGTGACAGTTGGTGCTATCCTGTTCCTGGTTTATATTAATTCAAGATCCAAATCTAGTGCCTAGCTTTCCAATCTTTGTAGCACAAATAAGATTAATTTTTAATTTTAAGGCCCTGATTCAACAAAACATTCAACTACGTTCTTAATTCTATCCCTATTCAGTAAAGTACTTAAGTATTTGCTTAATTCTCATTTACTCTGCTGAGACTTGAACATGTGCTTAAAGATAAGCCTCTTCTTAAGTACTTTGCTGAACTAGGGCCTAAACTGTGACCTAGGAGCCAGGAAGAAAAGAAAAAAATAGATCAATAATGTCCAGTGTTATCTCCTCAGAAATATTAGACTAGCTGAAAGGAAAAGATCAAGAAAAAATAAAAATAAAATCCACTTTGATTCAAATAGTACATACAGTTGGTACAGTTGTTTTACGGGAAGAGACAGATTTTATAAAATCCTACTAAGAAGTATCTCTTTAAAAATGCCTTCTTTTTGCCCATTTATATCTACAAACATGCATTACAGCAGTGTGTTGAGCCAACCACTCACTTTCAGTTACACGACTGGAATCTTGAAGTTTTTCAAGCTAGTCACCTGATGATTAAGTATAAAACAATATTTGGAACAGAATTCAGTTTTGTATTCTCCTAAGACAAAAATAATGAAGAAATTGGGAATATAACAGGGAAGGGACCCCATGGTAAAAGCAAGAAGAAAAAAAAGGTAAGACTCAGGTACTCCACTAGGAAGAAACTGTTACAGTTTAGTCATCATCAACAGAGATCGTGCAGACACTGTGTAATACATTCCCTTGCAAAAAGGTCTCATCATGGGTGGATCCTTGGGCCAGCACGGAGATAATACAAGATGAGGATCAAAGAAGCCCTTGGCAAGCAGGGGAAAATGTGTCTAGACATCTAAGCTCAGGCTTATATAGCACAGAAGACAAAATATTACGTTATTTCAAAAAAGACAAATACATTCGCTGGTGGCTCATTTTCTTATGCATTTGCCTGCCCTACCCTTCTGACATCGAATCATTCCATAAAGCATGCTTCTCCAGTAGTTAGATCCTAAACTGACCAAACATACCCTTTTTACTGCAGGTTCAGCGTTCAAACTAAAGCTACCTCGCCTGTTTCAAGGATATTAGTATCAATTCAGCTGACACGGCCAGAAAAACTCAGGAAGCTACAAGTCAGGCACAGTATCTGCAGACAAAATGTTGTGTTCTCTTTCTTCCAACAATGCCTCTCCGCCATTTCACTAGCAAAAAGCTCGGATGAGCCCAAGCACCGGATATTGGATACATACTACTAAGCGCTAGAAAGACGCCTTCACTATGTGTGTGCCCACGGGGCTGGAAGTGGATGCCCCAGATGCCTTCCACCCTCAGGGAGACTGGCCCGTTAGCATTCTGCCGGGAGAAGGGTCCTTCTCAGAAACTAAAACCACACACTTACGTGTCACGGGCAGGTCTTCTGTTGGCAAGTCCTTCACTTCAGCTGCTGCTGCCCTTCCTTCAGGAACTGCTGTTCCTCTGTAGCTGGGGTCACTGTTTTCATCTACCGTTTGATTTCTAGCAAACAGGAATGCTATTTAATCTTTGCAATTCTTAACTTACACATATGCTTAACTTCACGCACTGTGAATGGTTCCACTGAAGCCTGAATTACGGTACATAAAGTTGAAACATATGCCGAAGCGCCTGCAGGATTGAGGCCTAAAAACCTGAGCATTTACTAGCTATTACCCTTTTGATGGATCCATCCCACTATAACGATGGATAAAAGTGTTTATAAAAAAAGCTTTGAAGATGAGAGATACTCCGTCAGTACATGTGTGGGGTAGGGGAAGCGGAAAGGGCTAGAGCGACAGATTGCATTGGCTGCCCTGATGTTCGCCATAGAAACCACGTATCATTATTAGCAGCTGTAGAATTAAGAAGCCTACGTGACCGAGGAGGTTCCTCATATTTTGGACGAGCACAGTCAGATAGCAAGGGGTGCAGTCTCTCAGCTCCCACCTCAGTCCGGTCCTCGAAAGGAAGGTGCCCCACGTGGACACGCGGCTCCTCGGACGGCTCAGCTGCGGCGATGCCCACGCTCACCGCCAGCACGCACAGCCACCCCTGTCAACACGGTCTGTGGCTCTCTCCGGCCCGCGGGGCAGTGGTCATGGCCGACGGCTAAGACAGAGGGTGGCAAAGGGATGAAAAACGTTTAATCTGTATTCCTGTTACCAGAAGGGTAGGAGAGGTCACCCGGCGCTCCCCTTCAATCGCACGCAGAGCCAGTACCTGCCGTCCCCTCCTGAGCTGCGGGGGCTGCGGAGGTATAAAATATTTTCTAACAAAAAGAAACTGCATCACTTGCCTGAGGGAGCCATAACGTTTATTCCGACGACAATGAAAGACGGCTTTGATCCCCGCAGTGGCCATACATCTCTGACTGCAGACGGCAAGCCCACCTCCACACAGCTACCGCGCGTGTACCAGCCTCCTTCCTCCCGCCAGGCTGGATGTCAGGCTAATCAGTTTGATCTGACAGATTTTAATTAAATTAATTAAGGCCTTTCTGAATGGACTTGATTAGTGTTCCATAGAGGAATACCTCATGAAAAGAAATCCTGTCAGGAAGAGCACTAGTATTTTTCTCCTCTCACAATGAAAAGTTTCTAAGGTTGTTATTGGATTTTTTACACCATTAAAAAGTATACTTTATAAACACGTAGCATATAATGTTTTTCGAAGCTTGACACCCAATTATATTAACAATAGCCTTCTCCAAACAAACAGAAGATTTTCATGTCCTCCTTCAAGCAATTTTGTTACTCTGCAGTTACCGCCAACTCCACCATTTCAAATACGGCCACTTACTCTGATTTAAGCAGAAATACACAAAATCAAGATGCAAAACAATCCTGATTACTTCCAATCAACCTTCTCAGAGCGGCTTCTTGTACAAATACTGGAAACTCAGCATGTGTAAAACGCAGTGTTGCTCACACTGCGAGAGGCCACCTTATTCCCCACTTTGGTTTGGGCAAGAACAAAGACCATTTTTGTTCCACGGGACTTGACTGAGATTGTGTTGGCATCGTTCTGAAAGGGGTCAATATGGGCAAAACCCCCTCTTGCCTGCACTGACGCAAGGGCACAACCAAGTTAAAAGGCATCATCTTGCTTCCCATACCACGTCTGTGATCTGCAAAAGCACTGAAGCTGGAAATCCCCTGCTGCCGGTAAATGACAAACAGTGGCCACGGTCACACTGTCCACAGGAGACATCCCACCGCCCAAGACAGGCACAGCTAGTGCACACTAAGTAGCAGTGCCTGCAGCCAGTAACGACCACCGCTGTATCCCAGCTAGCTGAATGGACATGTGCTTCAGCAGTCCATTAAAAACTGGTATGAAATCCTAAGTTTACAAGCAGAAAAAAGCTCATTGTACTGTATTTACAGTAAGGGCACCCTTGACAAGATGATAACCATAAAAATGCAGTAAATTCTTATGGCTAGTTTAAACTAAATGTAATTTGAAAAATAAACTCACCTCTAAATCTCTTTTTTTTTTTTTTTTAATTTTTCCTTGTATACCAGGCAGAAAGTGGACTTCTCTACCCACTTTTCCTATCTCCTGTTTCTCCCCACTTTGTAGGTTCAACTTAACAGTAAATGAAGCTTCCCAAGAGTAGCAAACGATTCTGAATTCAACCCGAGATGAAGTAACAGTGATCTTGCAGTAACTGAAAGGATGCTAAGGGATCAGGTGCTGAAAAACCACTTCATCTACCAACATTTCCTTTTCCTCTGAAGCCAGAGTGGTCATTCAAAACACTTGATCTTGAAGTGTCAGATGATGGTGAGCCATACAATTTTTTTTCTGACACAGGGTAAACAGGGGAAAGGAACTCTGAGGTGGGAAGATACTGCATTTGGAATGGAAGTCAAAATGAAGGAGAAAAAAAAGCAATAGGAAGAGGATAGAAAAACGAGGCAAAAAGGGTGGAGCAATAAGCTAGAGAGAGAAGATTAAGACACAAGTTACTGTGAGGGAGAGAGTGAATGAGATGAAACAAGAGGTAAGGCTGATTTCCTTCAAAGAAATAAAAGATCCTGAAAAAGATAAAATAGTGTTAACAGACACTTACTTTATTGAAGAAGAGGAAAGAAGAAAAAGAAAAGGCCATTATAATTTTTATTCCATGCCTCTCTCTTTGTTTTTATTTTTTCCATTTTATTTTCAACACATCTGTTATACACATCACAAGAAAATCCTGTATTTTGCTAAGTCAGCACCCATTTACTATAGTGTTTCAATACACAAAAGCTATTCCAGCTTATCTGTTGGTTAGTCTGAATCCAGCAGATCCAAATGCTGGTGCTATTTTGATTAGATTCTCATCATTTTCTGATGTTCAAATTCACTTCTTATAGCTCGAGCCGATAACTAAAGTCTCATTGTACTGAGATTAGATTTACATGTCGATGTACAAATTCCACTCTCAAAAACATACCTGGTTGCAGCATCTGTTGCCGTTTTATTCTCATGATCACACTTGGACAAGAAATATAAATTGGCTAGAGTGTAATTCTGCCTAGTAATTTTAACAGAAACATCTATTTTGAGACTTTTTTGGCTATTTTATAAATGCTTTATAAATGCTTCAAGGAAAGAAGGCAGATAAACAGGGATAGATATGGTTTTGCAGGAAACAAAAAAGGGCTTTGTTTAATAAATTATACAAAGAAAGATAGGTTGCAATAAAAAAAGACACATCCAGGAAGAAAAAAGAGTTCAGTGCGACTGACCTTCATGTTCCCCCTACTCTTTCATTAACTGTCCACTGAGGTGATCCCTGGCCAAATACGGGCAATTCAGAGCCTGTCATAGAATTACAAGATGAATTAGGGACTGCTGCCACAAATTTACAGCTACCAAGGCCTCTGCTGATTAAATTTTCCCAGACTTGAAAGTAATTTCACTGGAAACACTCTTAATGTGGCCCCAAGATCAGCATCACGACAAATGAGGAAGGGGAGTAACACTTTTCCCTTCCAATTATCGGGTGATTTTTTTCTCCTGTGTGATTTGTAAGCAAATAGACATAATTTAAGCCAGCGTGACATGAAAGTGCCAGAGCTAACATGGACTGTTTGCATCCTAAAAAACTTCCCAGAAAAATCTCAGTTTTCAACTCCCTTCAGGAAAGGTGACTCCTGTATTTTCTTTTAACTTCTGACTTGCAGAGCTCATTAAATAACTTCAATTACCACACTAACAATTACTGACTCACCGCAAAATCAATTGAAAAGCTAATGTAGTTGAAACTGTACACAGATACGCTTACTACAGGTGAGTAACTTCACATGCATGAGTAGCTGTCACTGCACTCGGTGGCATAACTCCTGTGCATAACTATTTGCAAAACCAGGGCCTCAGATTGTAAACTCACTGAAGCAGAAACCAGATCTTATCGGCCTGTAAAGCACCTGGCAGCGCACCTATCTTTGCCACTACATAAATTAATTATCATTAGCATCTGAATTTTGTCAGCTCCAGCATTCTCCCCTAACCTCAAACACCGAATTTATTCCCAGAGCGCCGTTTGTGCTCAGTGGATGATAATAGTACATGCGTGGATATTTAACTGTTCTGAGATTTAATGTAGAGTTGTTTAAAAAATTTCAATACAAGATGAACATGTGTAAGACATCTAAAAAGCTCCTAAGGTCCGAGGTCTGAGTGGGGTAAGGGAAGACTTTAAAGGTAAAAAATATACTGAATTGAAATCCTGAAACACTTTGACCTTTAAACGGAACCTTCCTCCCCTCCTGAGGTTTAAGATAAGTTCAGCAAACAAAATTTCACCCTGGGCTTGACACATAATCTGCTAAATTACTGAAGTAATAAACAAACACTTTTTCCTTTAAAAAAATCTCAACATAATTTTAGGGGAAGAACAGACCCCACTTCTTATAACTACTGGTGATAGTTTCTACATACAAGCTTACATATGAGGCTTACTTTTAGATTTTAACAAGAAATACAAACTTAGAAAGACAGAAACAGTTGTGAAATAGCAGCTCGAAGATAAGGAACTCTGAACAAGATGACTTTTGGTCATCTGAAGAAAAGAATAGTCGTCTTCCTTAATCATTTCAGACTGATTGCTTCAGTTTGTTAATCTCACATTTCAGTATGTTTTTACTGCTGAATCTACAGAAACAGGGAGGGGGTACAGGAGAGGACGGGACTGGAAGTGCCGGTCAGTTCACTCAACCTTTTTGGTGCACCTCAGCTAAAATTTTTTTAAAGTTCTCAGGTTTTTTCCTTCGGAATGCTAGCTGATTTCATTTCCAGCGGCAAAAAAACCAACCATGAGCAAGTAAGTCAAAAGGAAAAAAAAAAAAGCTAGTGGTAGACAGTTCTTTTTTTTTTTCCCTCAGGAAAAAACAAATTTGAAGAGAACATTTTCATGTTTGATGATCTGCTCTTAAGCAAATCTTATTCATCAGGACAGCAGCTGGCTTTGATGCATGTATGGGTATTCAGTGCCACTCTTTTTCTGTCTCTGCTTTCTCTTCTGCGGGCTAGGCTCTGCTAGTGGACTATTTAGACAGCTCCTTCAACAGGCACAAAATACTCCAGTGAACAGTGAAAGCTACTATGTGTTCACCAGACCAAAACTAAACCGAAATGGAGAAAAATAAACAAAACCAATCACAAATAAGAAAAAGGAGTAAACTCTTCACTTACTCATTTAGGTAAGACAGAAATCACATGCCAGCAAATACATTAATTTTAACTGTAGTCACAAAGACTCTGATTAAATTACATATTACACAAAAAGGCTGTCTCGTTAAAATAAAAAAAATTAAAAAGCACATTGTTGTTTATGCTTGTTTGAGACCCATTTGGATATGTATGCACACAAGAATTCTTTACCTACTACCTTATGACACCACTGTTTAAAAGCTATTTTTCTTTTATTGTTCCATAAATCACAAAAGCTCCACAAGGCAGTTTCTGGCAATGCATCTTTCTTTGAATTCTTAGCTGGGTCTGTGAAAAAAAAACCACTTGATGAAATTTTATTTGTGTTTACCATTTCTGTAGGCAGTGTGATGCCGAGTTCTACAGCGTAGAGCAATACAATTAATTCTTAAGCTTTAAGTCAAAGAAAGCAGCATGTTTTTCAAGTCTATGATAAAAAGAAGGGAATGACAGATTAAATCTGTCACAAAAAGAATTACAGATCTATAACAATGTATGATTAAAATACAACAATAATGAAATCTAATCTACT
>NW_010524477.1:9811-36688 GCF_000687285.1 Phaethon lepturus | reverse complement strand
CCTCCCCTCTTTCCCTGCTTGTGCAATGTAATAAAAAACCGAATCCACTCACACATCCCACCCCAGAGAGACAGGTCACACAACATACACCACTTTGCATCTAATAACTATGTACGTTCTTTAAAAAATAAATGTAATTTAACCCGGAAAAGTGACAAAAAGTACAACTGATACTTGACTACACAAGCTCTTCCTTAAGTTGTACATCATTTTGGGGGCCGTGCCCGCCTCAAGAAGTAAGCCTTGGTGGCAGCTACTTACTCACAGCTTTCTTCTCATCGAAAACACAAAGTGGAAACCTCACCTTGGATATAGGTCAGAACATAAAGTGTAGTCTACTGGCCAGTGGCTAGGGCAGGTGTAGACACGGGCCGGCCGGCGGCTTTCAGACTGAGACCCGCGCCAGCAGTTCAGAGTCTTTATGAAGCGAGAAAGTAGAGCAGAAGCTAAGAGAGTACATCTTTTAAGAAGGATATTTAGGAGCCTCCGCAATCCTTTTACCAGACACACAAATGCAACCTGGCTGCTTCTCCCCCCCCCCCCCCCCCCGCCCCAGTCTAAAAATACTAACCCTTCTCCCGAACTAGTTGGAAGGGACTTGTGAAGGGGTGGAGTAAGGGAAATCAGTGCAGCAAGTCACCTTTCAGCCACCTATGACATCAGCCTGCTGCCCTGATTCCTTCATTAATACCTTTGAGCTGAAAACAATGGGCCTGCCATTAAGCACCACACAGTTCGAGATAAGAAAGCCCTAAGCAGATAATAATCGGTGCATTTAGCTGGATTTCAAACATTCAGCTGCTTAATCATTTCTTCCTCACTGCATGCTACCCAAACACACGGGGAATGCTTCGGATGCCTTGGGCTAAGGAAGAAGGAGCTGGGGTGTGGGGAAAAGGAGGGAGAGAGCGGAGCCACAGGATGGGGATGGGGGAGAGGGGGATTTCATTGGCAATCCTCTCCCTGGGAAATGAAAACATTTCTTAATTGCCATTAGGGAAATAGGTTAAATACAGGCTTGGTAAGCTGCTAAGGGCTGGCTAACAGATTAGAGCGGATGGCTGTTGAAGTATACTCATTTCCATTATATGACAGAGCAGGGAATTTTTATTTTCTTAATAGTCTTCAAAGACTGTTCCTGTCAGGCACTGGGCGTGAGATTGCTAGTTAGATTTTAACTAGTCACCTTCCAGCTGACGAAACGAGGCCCAGTTCTCTGGCCCTGAAGTGACTGCTTTACTGCTTCATCCAAGGAAATGGGAACTGCAGGACATGCTGACGAGGAAGGTATTGTAACATCTGCCTGCTTTGCTCACAGAAAATAACAATGAGTAATTGCAGAATCAGAGAAACTAAAGACATGATGCAGCGTACCTGCCACACCAGGAAAGGAGGGGAAAAAGCATCTCAGGGGCCCCAAACCCCAAACAGCCTCACGGTCTGAGCTCAGGCTTAGCAGCAGTCCTGCCCAGGCTGAGTAACTCCTCACCCCGAAACCGTGGGGCCCATACGGGTGGGAGTATGGGGAACTTATGACACTCAAATGCCACCACTTGCCTGCTAAGATCTTCAAAGCCCTCTCCTTCCCCACATTCACCCAAGACACTTCCTTCTGGTGGGTGCCCTTCCTCTTCACCGGTAGGTTCCTCAAAAGCCCCACTTCTAGCCTACACAGAGCATGGTAAAAAGGTTTCCAGCAAACTGAGCAGGAGCGAACAGAAACCAAGTTTCCCTCTAAATGGGCACAGTCTTACTCATTCATAAAACTAAAAGGCAGCTACAAGCAGTACACACTGCAAAGCTGAGACACCATCCCGTAATCCTTCATCATGCAAAACTCCCTGGGGCATGAGTGGGAGTTTTATCTGAGTAAGGGCTGAGTTTTTTAAGGAAAGCCTTTGTTCTGGGGCTCCCTGAAGCCAATATACTGAACTATGCAAACGGACATGGATTGGCAGGTGAAGTCGACAGGGGGTCATCTGAAGAAGAAGTTTTTGGCAGCAACGCTGGTTTAAAGCAGTTGCTGCCCCCTCCTCCTTCCACCTGCAGACACCTTTACCTTCCCCCATCCCGGTCTTCCTCACCGATAAAGACATGAGCATTTGTACAGCTGTGTGCAAAACGGATCAAGGAACGGCTCCAGCTGTAAACTACCCTGGCTGGGCGCTCTTCCACAAGCTTTAACTTATGCTCGTAAACAACTCAGAGGCAGGGAATGCTATGGCCACCATTTGATAAACAAGGGGCGGGGACACACAGGCTACGGCGACGGCTGCAACCATTCGCTGGCACTGCAGACTACTCCCCCAGAAGGACCTGTGCCCATCCGACCAGCACCTTTCAGCCTCTAAGACAGGGCTGCATCCAAGTCACCTACCAGCAACAACCCCTGGTCTGTCTTTAAGACCCAAACTGTGCCCAGGAATTGTCCAAACAAGTGTTGGGTCAGGCCAAAACCGCTAGCAATCATCCCAAACCAGTACAGATTTCCACCATCTAGGACTACTTTGCCCAGCATACTAACTCAGAGGCCCAGAGACTGATTTTTAAAGGTATTTTGTCTCCTTGGCAAAACAGAGCGCGGTCTACAGTGAAATCTCCACCACCTTTTGATGTGTCCAGTGTGTATCCATCTGCATTGGACATCTTAATGCATTTTAAAGTCTGATGCTAAGTGTCAGTTCCATCTGACTAAATGTAAACTTTTCTGTTGCAGATGTCTGAAAGAGATTGATAAATGTGGTGTTGGCTGGTTTTCTGCATGGACAGTAAAGGGAGCCGTGAGAGAGCTGACTCAAATTCAGGCACATGAAGCGGGGTGAAAAATACTCCAGCCCAGCTCCCTGCCTAGAATCACCCTGGAGACAAAGGGAGACCACGAAATTCAGTTTGGAAGTTCTCTCTTCCAAGTCAACATTCTTGCCACCAGATGAGACTTAAAGCATGCTAACCTGTGTGTGTAGACAGACACAAGATCACTGTGGAGCAGCAACCACCTTGGTAACAAATGCTGTTCAGTGGCGTTTGCTCAGCTGTTCTGCTATCACAAATTCAGACAGCGTGGGCAGAAAGCCCATTCATTTACACAGCACTGGCTGGTGTTTTTTCACTTGGCTAGTAATCCCATGCACTTCATTTGCATGGAGTGTATTTCCCAGGAATGCACTGGGTCTTGATCTTAAGTCAACAAATGGAAAACCCAGCACTTTCCTTGGTTCTTGCTTCCCATTACCACCCCTCATTCAGAAATGTTTTGCCTGCTTCCTGTACATACAAAGTATCTGTGAACTGACATAAATCCCTGGGTATGGAATAGGTATTCTTCCTGCATAATCCAAGAATTGACAGGAATATATATATACACACCAGGGCAACAAGGGAACCAAGGTATGCTTGTTTTAAAGAGCCTGGGACAGATCCTTTGCATCTGCCAATCATTTCAGGTCAGAAGTTTTTATGCATGTTTTTCCTGTGACCACATATTTAGCCACAACCAATCTAAACCAGCCACAGCATTGCCACAAAGACAACTGAATAATAAAGGTATGCTTTGGCACGGTGGCTGCACGCGGTATCCTCTGCAGCTGAATGCAGCCACGCTGGCTGGATGTAAGAAACACTGGTTTAGGTCCATGGAAATCAGTGGCAATGCACCAAGTTAGGCAAGCTGAGAACGCACTTTTTGTACGAAATTCTGTAATAATGCTGAAATGTCTTTTTAAAGGAATTACTATTAATGCAGTGTTCATCGGCACTGTGTCTCCTTTTTTGGTAGAAAGCGAGCAGCGGGGATGTAACAGAGGTGTCTACTGTTATCTCAGGCTTCTTGACAAGACTATTTTTTTTCCAGCATAGGTACAGTTCAAGACCATGCACCCTTTAAACTATTTACATCTGGACATGCAAGCGTCAGTCCTACATGCAAGTGTAAGCCTTTTCAAACACATGACTATGCTATGGTTCAACCCTTTTTAGCAAACAGCATGCACTTATTCTTGTTCAAGACCATCTGAGTACCTCTGAAAGGCACCACATGCTAAGCCAGCACAATCCTGGTTCCCAATTAAGAAAAAAAATGCTGTCTTAAATGTAACAGGAGGCAAGTTAATGTGTTTTTTCTGTCATTAAGGAAAGGAGAGGTACTGTTTTTAAGTACTAGTAGAGTGGCAAAGCAGTGGACACACTGGGCTTAACAACAAGTACTTTCCTTGAGAACAGAAGTAGCATACAGTTAAATTGGCTCTTTCTGCAAGTTACAACAAGCCCAATTACTCTGAACCCTACCTTTGGCTTAAGGCACTAGAATTTTCATTCCATAAACCCTCTAGCATGCATATTCCTCTAACAGAACAAATTCCTTTTCCTCACTTATTGCATATACATTTATACTATATATAAATATTGAAATAATGCATCTATATTAATAAATAGTCTTCAGAGTAGTATCATGACATTGGAGGGTTATCCTTGATGGTATTAAATTAATAAGGTCAGTGGAAGAAGCAGCTTTACGGCAAGCATAGGGACTATTGCTGCAAACAGAGCTCCTGATTCCTATATATTAAATATAAATAACTCCGTGGTTTTTTTCAAAGTTATTCTTTACAAAGTTGGGGTTTTTTTACATCTTGCATATCTAAAAAGAGCATCTCTATTACAATATCGTATTCTACAAGAAGGAAAGTTAACCTCATCAGCCATTCTGGAATCCCCCACGTTATGAATTACATCTCAAACCACACTTGGCAAACCAAAAACGTTCTGAGGAATCCCGGACAAGCAGTTGGACAGAAGTCTACTTATAATTACGTAAATATGTTGTGCTGGGAAATAACTTACTTGTGAATTAACTATTAAGGACAGACCATTTTTCATCAAGATGTTACTTGCATCCAGTAGCTTACACCGAAGTAAAATTAAGAACAAATGGACCATATTCTGCAATGGGTGAAAATCATCTTCTCAATTACACTAGAGCAGCTCCACTGCAGTCCAGTACAGACACATTAGCAAGACACTGAAATTAGATGAAGTCATGAAGAAATAAAGTGGTATTTTAAAGAGTAAGTTTTATCTTAAATAAACAATAACAAAGTGAACAACCTGACAGGGTTGCTGTCAAAATGCCTTTAAATCCTTAATGACTTTAAATCAAGATTAGATGGCTTCCTAAAAACAAGCTTTAGCACATTCATTTAGGACAGGATCTGCGCAAGAATTACTGGGTGAATTTCTATAACTGATGTTCTGCTGAAGATAAAACTACCTGATCATAGCAAAGTTAGGTTTTAAATTCTATAAACCTGGGAATGTGACCCAGCATTACTTGTGCTGTGACAAAAAAGCTCCCTCAACTATTTATTAGAAAAGGAAAATTAACTTTAAAGAATATTAAGTGAGCTTTTCATTATCCAAGTACAATTGTTTTTTCTGTCACCCTCCTCTCCCCCTTTTTATTCAAAACACAAATACACAACCCGATTTCAAGACGAGACCAAATTAATATGGGACTGACTCTGCGCATGAAAGGAAAAGAAGCCTGAGTTCCTATAAACCTTTCAAACTTTCATTCCACCTCCCTTCCCAGTTTGCACGGAGGAGTCTATTTTACAACTTTATCCATGTAATGGTCCTGCAGACTGCTTCTTCATGCCAAAATTTCTCTTTGAAGTTTGTTCTCCCACTAGAGTTTCAGTGTAGGTATTCGAACTGATCGCGCAAGCACAGCAGAACTCCAGAACTGTCCACGTTCCATCGAATACAGTTGTTTCATGTTGCCTGTGATTTACAGTCTTAATTAATGCTCAAAAGAAGAAGAGCACATCTTTGGTGGAGCGTCCCCCCTCCACACACATGCATACCCCTCCTCCCTTTTTTTTTTTTTTTTTTTTTTGGTACAAAACAGTGCTCTCAGGGTTTTGTTGGACATTGTGCAGGATGGCTTTGCCAAGCAGAATGGAACACACTTAATACTTTTCCTTTATAACCTTTGCAATAAATCAGCTACCACTCCACTTGCACGAGAACGGCCATTAGTGTCCTGTCCCCTCCCCCAGCACTTCCCGAATTTTAAACAAAGTAGGAATAAACTGAAGCTGAGCAGAGCCAGCGAGCCCAGTAAATCAGTTTAATGAGAACTGAATCAGTCGTATGAAGTCCACTACTGAACAAATAAGGTGGACAGGAGAGGCTGGGATTTCCATGGAGGTACGGGGGAAGCAGGAAAGCAGTGCTCACATACTTGATCTTCAGCAGTGACGCATGTCTGTTATGAACACTCTGTTCTTTAAAAATCACATTTGCTGCAGCTTGCTGCTGCAATTCACTGTTTAGATATGGCTGTTTCCTCTCCTGTTTGTGGTTTTGTTCCTCCATGTTTTCCCACAGAAGTGGAGTTTTCTGTTTACCCATCTTCACCACTTATCTCCTCTAAGATTCACTTTGACTCTTCCATTTATCCTTCCGGGTCTCCCCTGTTTCCACATTTACTGTAAGTGAACACATCTACACATAGATGTACACAGTACTGTTCCAATTCGAAAGTCAGAAAGCAAATAATCCTATGCCAAGTATTAAGGAAACCACATCAACTTTCGTGTACGACAGCATGTAGACTCTGGGCATTCAGCATTAAGAAGACCTTCTCAAAAGTGTCAACAGCCCGCACCCCCCAAAAAAACTGAGAAACCAAACCAATGCACATTAGTTCAACCATTTTTTCAAACCAGAGGCAGTATGTGGGGCCAAGTATGGATTTTCTTGGTCAAAGGGGACTTAGGAAGCCTTTTATCTCTCACACATCAGTCCCCATCTCAGTGCCACAGCTTCTCCTTGTCCGCCCAGTCTCATGCACTCAGAAAGAGGAGCTGATAAGATGTACTGATGAGCAAAACCCAGAATTAGTTATGTCTCCCTTGCACAGTGTTGTGCTACTGTCCTGCTCCAGCCACAAGAATGGATAGACGAGGGAGGCATGGCCCAGCCATTCAGACCACCTGTGTCTCTTCCTTGGGACTTCCAAACCTCCTTCATCTGCGACTCAGTAAGACACACTCATCCTACCCCATGTGCCCCAAGTGCATCTATAACTCTGTTCTGCTTGAAACAGTCATCCCTTTTCAAAATTAGGGGCAGAAATACACATCACCTTTTCTGCCTTCCTACCTCCTCCAGAAAGAGCAACCAGAGCCCACTTGTGAGATCCTGCTATCACAAAGTTTGGGCCAAGAGATAAGCCTGTAGCGCTTATTTGTAAATCTGATAATTTCTCACATGCACTGTTGCCCTTTCTTCTGGATGACCCGAAAAATTTCAGTCTCTATTCAATTTCCAGATTTGTCAATAGGAAAACCTATTATTACTGGCACCCCTCCACCAACTCCATGGCTTCTAGGAAAAGACAACAAATTAGAGCTGCTAGTTAGAGAGACAGAGCCCACCCTGCACCCTCTTGCCCCCTGCTTTCTCCTTTCTCAGTACAAAGCAGAGAAGAGGACACACCTGGAGCTGCCAACCTGGCCTGGGAGGTGGAGAACCTCTGCCGCTGCAGACAAAGGCAGAGACTATTCTTCACAGTTAAGGGTAGCAGGTGCTCTGTAAGAGTTTATGAGCACAATATTTAAGGATGTTAAGATGATATCTATCAGATGAGGTGGGGAACAGAATGCATTTATTAGAGTTAGTTTGGAGACCCTGCTTATCTACCATCAGCTTGTACTTCATGCAAGATCAGTCCTGTGAGCTCTTAAGAATTCTACTGTGAGTCTTATGAGACAGACTTTTTTTAAAGCCTTGTATTAAAAAATCATGTGATTTTGTGGGAATCTCAGCCTTCATGAGAGAGAGAAATTAAATGTCTAGTCTCCTTGGTGACAAAGAAAAGCCCGAAACCGAAATCTAATGGCACGAAACCCAGAAGACTAATTAAAAAATTCAAAATATTACTTTCATAACCTGTGATTTATAAGCCAACTTCATTACCTTACAGCCTGACTTACAGTTCTTGGAAGCCAGTGTTTGATTATATTACAAGTGATAATCTAAAGACCCCATATTCTCTGCACTGATTTAAATTTTTTTCTTGGCTTTATCAAGACTTCTGTCTTGATACCTTAACTCATAGTAAACTCCTTTTCCCAACCTCTAGACCACTGCTCTGCTCTTCGTTGCATTCAGCAACTCTCTTCTGGTGAAGCCTGTGGTTTTCTGATAAAGCAAGTGCACTCGGTGTTCATTGTTCTTAGTAAAAAAACTCAAACGATAAAAAAAATGGATGCAAAGCAAATGATACTAAAAAATAAGCAGTTTCAAGCTTCTGTTCTGCAAAAGCACACTAAAGAACTCAATATATTAACAGATTAATTAGGACAAACTTCTAATTTTTCTTTCAGGGCCTGCTGTTGTCTGTCTCTTCTGTGTCATGGGTGTTTAAACTACCCGGGATGACCCACGGATTCAGATAATCCAACAAACTGAACAGTTAAGGAAAACAAACAAAGTAAATTAAAAGCATTAGAAGTCCTTGGCACAGCTAATTCACTCTTCATTCTAAATGGTTACATATATCTCTAATCTTTGTAAAAAGAACGAAGAAAAGGTACTGCATTCAAAGTAGAATATGAAGACAGTCCATAAATTATAGTTTCAAAGAGTTTGGAAAAGAGAAGGAGATTTCACTGGAAGGCAGCTGAAGGTTGTTCTTTTCTTTCTCCTCTCACCAAAACTCTGCAGGCATCTGTAAAACAGGAATCTAAAAATGATTTACTGTAACAGACCATCATTCTGGTCATAGCCACCAATGGGCCAGATCCAAAGCCCTCTGTAATGACAGTCTCCCTGTTGATTTCATGGCTTTGGATGGAGACCAATGTTTGTGCATTTCTTTCAAGGAGCAATTTTTCCAAATAAGCCAGGGTTTATTTGGAATTATTCCAAGGGCTACGTGACACTTTCAAGAGTTTATATTCATCCAAGTGACTCTTAGGAGCCAGTTCTCTGTTTTTTTACATGGAAAAAGCTTGGGGGAGGAGGGGAGGGAAAGTGAAGCTCTGCACGAGTCCATCTAGGCTCTTCTAGATCCTTCTTCGGAAAGTGTCCCTCAGGTCCGGTAGCACAGGTAAGGCAGGCAGCAGCACACCATCCCATCCCTTCCTGGCAGTCTTTCCTGAGGAGCAACCACAACCGGCTGAAGCAGTTGTGCCCAGGGGTGGTTATGAGGAGGAAATTAGTTGCACTTGTCCTCCCTAGACATTTTTAGGGCTGGAGACTTGGCTCATGCTACATTTGCTTCACATGTCTGGAGTGGGGCAGGGGGGAGTTTGCCTGCCATGGGATGTCTCCCCGGTGGGGTGAACCCAGCATCTTGCTGTCCTTTCTGCCTGTAGACCTATGCAGGGAATGGCCAGCACAGCAGCTCCTTGGGCACTGTACTTCCCCAGAGCTGGAAGTCATCCACTCTTCCAGTTGGCTTCTGGTGCCCAGTTTTTCAGAAAGTGGTGAGTGGCCTAGGCTGGACGGGTCCTATGGCTGCTATAGCTCGTGCGGTGGGATGAACCAGCCCTCAGCCACCAAGTGAGGAAGAGGAAGGAGGGGAGGAAGAAAGGTGACGTAACATCTTCCCAATCTTTCACTGTCCCTGCGTGCTGGGACATCAGAGGCTCAGAGCATCAGCTCTGGGGCATGCTGTCTCTCAGCACTCAAAAACTCTTAAAACTGCATTTTGATCAGTATCTCCCTCTTTACTAGAAATAAGGACTATCACATGCCGCACCATCTTCAGAAGAAATGTAAAGTCATTACATTTGCCTCCCCACAACAATATCAAAGCAATCTGGTAACTGCTCTAAAGCATGAACAAGCAAAAATGAAACACCCTTTTCTCACAGTCATGGGCTGTAATTAGAGGTAAGGCTGAAGAACAGAAGTCCCACTCACTAACTGCAAACACAATTTTTTTTAGTGCTTAGAAACCCTTGTGATATGTTTAAAATAAATACCCAGCTACAAAAATATTGTTAACATTAAAATTATGTGAAAAATTCCTTGGCAGACCTCCGCGATCTACCCAACCAACATTCGGTACCAGAGTGCTTACAGATATATAATTAACACAGCTTGAACCGTTCAGTACAAATGTTAAGCAGCCTGAAAATTTACAGTTTTACAGCAGTACTTCTGCACAGATGGAGTAACACCATGATTTGTTACAGCAGCAGCCTGATAGAATAGCAGCGAAGACAAGACAACATCTTTATTTATTAAATCACTAACGTCTGTGCTGCGTTTTTCCTTCAGTGAACACAAAAAGGTATTCAGGCCCCTCAGAGTACTCAGGTAGTCTTTAGTGCCAATATCCTGAGGTAGGTAGGTAGGTGCTTAACCTCCCTTGAAATCAAAGTTTTGTTAGTATGTGAGGGACTATATTTTGACTCTTTAGCAGCTTTTTATAGTATTCACTTAAGAAGCTTTCTGCCAAAAAGCCAGGCCAAAGAGCCCTGCTGCAGAAGGATCTACCAAATTTATATTAGATACACTAAGCAGAAAATACTGTATCCATAAAAAATTAAAATCGTCTTGATTCAACACAAGCTGTTGTATAGACCTGCTGTTATTCACATTGCGATTTTGACTGCCTCTTGCAAGCACTACTGTGAAAACTCAAAAGCACTTTTTCAAATGAAAGAAAATCAGAGTATCTAGTGTCGGCAAGCCTTGTAAAGTCCATACATGTTTACACTTGGCATCAGATTACACACATTTGACTTCTTGATTTAGTGTGCGCACTTGTGTTTTCCCTTCTTTTGTCAGAAATAAAATACAGCTATTCTTAAGAGAAGTCTTTGTTTTTAAAAAGACCTAATTTGTACTGTATGTTAGGAGAGTTCGCTTTTCGCCCCACCCAGAGAGAGAGAGAAGCCTGATTCAAATACAGGGAGAGGGGAAAGCAAAACTCAGAAGAGGTTAATTTGGGAAACGGCGATGTCTGTTTGAGAGATGTAAAAAAAGAGACAGAGAGAGAGAGAACAAACAGTGGAGTCCCTGGACAGGGTGGTTTTGGTTTTTTTTTTGCTGCATCACAAAAGTAATTCTGCTGAAATCTTACTCGGAACGTTGCTTGAGTAAAAAAGAGAAACACAGTTCTTAAATTATTTTGTACTTTCCATGTACAGAAGAACAGTCAGAACCGTATGGGGTTTTACGCCTTCTTAATAGCCAGCTTATAAACAGCGTAGCTACCAGTCTTTCCATAGGAAAAACAATGTTTGGTGGATAATAATAACATGACTAACTGCTCGAGCTTCAGGGGCAAAGAAAGCCTTCTACCTAAATAACATGTGGTATTTGGCCATCTATTAACTAACAGACAATTGAGAAGTAATAAAAATAATCAAGAAGAAACACTACATGAGAGACAGGAATTGGGGAACAGTCCTACACAATTGAAAAGTCTGCACAAGTTGACCTTTCTAGCTCTTATTTCTGTGATTCTCTGAGAAGAAAATTACATAAAATTAGATGAAACGGAGGGGGTTTTATTTGCACAACGTGTGTTAACAGGCCATCAAGTGGAACACTGGTACATAAGTGTTTGTAGAATCAAACTCATAAAGATAGCAGTAGCCACAAGAAAGTGAATAACTAGGTGAGATCTGAAATTTTCAACATGTTTTTTACAGATATTTATATGCAGGAAAAGGAAACTCATCCAAATGTAGAAACCAGATCAAATCAAAACAGTTGTATGATTTCCAAGCTAATTCAGACATCACCCTGTCATTGATCATTATGTAAATAAAAAGCAAATTAAATCAAACACCATTTGTGTCTGTTAATAATTTGAGAGAAAACCATAATCCAAACAATTTTTTCCAAATGTAACAAAGCAGGTTTGCCTCAGAACATGGCTGGACGCCCTCTGCACACAGCCAACCTAAGGTCATCCCAAAATAAACCATTTATGAGCAAGCAAGCAAACAAAACACTTGGTTATGAATCCTACTATCTCTCGAAATCGCCTGACAAATGAGTATACTTCGGCTTTGCTGCCATGGGCAATCCTATCGAACACCTGCAGAACAAGAGCCTTACTTATATTCTCCCTGTCATCTAAACACAATATATTAAACTAGAAGGGAAAAAATAAAAAGAAGAAAATAATGCTTTATATGTGCAATACATTGAACCCATACTTTTTTCCAAAGTGTGTTAACCCCACAGTTTTTTTCATACATTTCCTGCAGTATCTCATATCGAAATAAATAGTGCTTCTTACGCATAGCTTCTTTCATGAATTTGTCACAGCTCAGTATCAAATTAACAATGACATTTTCTTGCTGCTATGACACAACGTTGGAGGTTATGCTGTTCAGAGCTACTGTGAGCGCATGAAACAAATTCAGGCCCGCATAAAACTCTCCTGACAATGCTGCAAGTGATAAGCTGTAAATCACTTTTGTGTGATTTTTGTGTGCACTGTGAAATCGCCAATAGCCTAAACATTTGCATTACTTCATGATCTTGCCTTGAAATCTCACCTGAAAATAAAATTCATGGTCTCAATACAAAGCCAGGTTAAAACTGTGTTTTTCCTGATTGCAATTTTGCCATTTGTTCAGAGCCAGAACCTAGGAATAAATTTGTAAGAGGACACGGACAGAACCTGAACACATAATTTGCACAAACCCCGGGAAAAGAAAACTTTGGAGTTTTGTTTTCAGCTGAGATGTCAAATATGCTCCTGGGAATGGGTATGAGGTAGCAATTTGGGACCTCCAGGTTCAGTTTGCAGTTATTATTTAGGCTCAGAGGCTACCACAATAAATAGCAGCCTTACGCCTTCTCAGGAATTCTCTTTGTGTTGGTAGAAATCTCTGCTGGGGCAGTCAACCCTACACCAGGGAAAGCTGCAGCTTTGTTATTCATCACTTTTTCCTCATCTAAGAGATCTTAAACAATAGTATAGCATAGCATGCAAACAGCTTGTAGAAGCAGAGAAACCACATTTTAAATTATATATATTAAGGTTCATTTTAATGAGTTTCAAAGAATTTTTCCCATCTGTTTTATTAGATTTTGGAAAATAAACTGTGTGACGTAGTGATGAAATCCAAAATAGGAAGGTCACTACAGTTGCCTTGTTTACATTAAGAACAAGAATGTTTCTCTTTAGATTAGCAAAAGAGAAAATGGCATTTATAGTATAGGAATTTATTTTTTTGTTGCTGATGAGCAATCATTTTAGCAGCTGAACTGCGTGCTTGGATTTAGAGAGGCTGCTTGTCTGTTTTAATAACCATATTAATTATAGTTTTATGCTGAATTCTCTGGAAACGAGAGATGTTACAACAGTAGAAGTGCACACTTCCTGAAGTGGCCCTCCTCATGGGGAATTTTGCTGGGACACAGGGAGGGGTGCTCACAGACCCTGGCACAAAATCCCCAACTACTTTAAAATTTTGTTTAAACATGTTCTAACGGTAGCGCATTAACTGGGACCTCCTGCAAAGGCGGACCCGACTGCTTACAAACCAGAGCTGCCATGGTATACGTTCCTGTGGTGGCTACCGCTTGGCTGACACCAGGTGCCATTCCTAAATCCCTGTAATCCAGCACCGTCTCCAAGGGCTTGCCATTTTGGTCACAGCTTCTGCAAGGAAGCGTCTTGGTCTTTCCAAGCCATGCAAACCAATGCACATCAGGCCAAGGATCAGTCTGTCCATACCCTGCAGAAGACAACTCATGAGAAGCTCACTGCCATCTTCTTCACGCTTGTGCCGCTTGTGATACTAGAGTGCTGCACGAGCTGAGGACCTGTGAAGCTTTTTTCGCTCCTGTTTCTTCCCTTTTAACAATCTTCATTTTCCAATGTCTGTTGACATCTTTTTAAACTAAATGGCAAGGCTATTTCCAGTTTCTTCATCGTCCAGATATGAAGATGAAACCGTGTACGGATGGGATCCTCCCCGAGAGCTCATATGAGAGAGATGCTGTAAGAAATAGGCTGTGTTTAAGCACTATGAGGGTCTACAGGAAACTTAGTGTGCCATATGCCTTAAGCTCATTCACCTATGGTTTCTGGTTTCTCTTATAGGTTAAGAGCTATAAGCTTTTGAAGTATTACAGCATTTCTATGCTAGGCAGGGTGCAAGAGGAATAACTATGATGTAAGACCGTAAGGTGTAACCAGAGCGCTTTGCACAACTGACACGGTGTTTGTGGTTCAGATACTAAATTACAATTTGATTAACCTAGTTAGCAAAGTTCAGATGATAAATTTGACTTTGGTGAAATTATTTTGCTGGAAACAAAAACTTCTTCAGACTACTTAGAAGACATGAGGACGTTAAATACTGTTCAGTGATTTAATGTGTATTTGGTTTCGCTGCGACACTGGAAAATCAAACGAGGCTTTCAGTTGGAGCTTGAGTAGATTCTACTTAAAGGCTTTCAGTATTTTCAGTTGTATGTTAACAAGTTTTATAATATTGCTGAATTTTGTGGAAATCATTAATGAAAAGTATCTGTATTGTACAAAGTCTGCGTCATTTTCTTTTTCTAGCACAGTGAGTGGATGCCAGCTGCCAAGCCCGTCCTGCACGGCTCGCACCAGGACGTGTAGGCTTCGCTTGGCAGCGGAGATCGCCTGGGCATCCGCGGCGTCTGCCGAGCAGTACCACGCTTCACGCGTCAGCCTTTCAGGCTGCACCTCTACAGATAAAATACTTCAGTCTTAGTACCCCCTCCTGCCCATCTGCTAAGCACTGGCCATGGGGCCAGTTCGTTTTGTTTCAGCATTTGATTCTTATTGATTGGCTTGTGCTTGCAAGACCTCCACCTTCCAGCTAGTTCCCTGCTGCCGTACAGTGCACGCCTGTGCCTGTGGCTTTTGGAGAGCAGCTGCTTTTAGCCCATTATGGCCAAGGCCCTTTGTGCGGTGATTTATTTCACAGTGCTGTGTGACAAGGATCGTGTAGCTCCATTGACTGTTTTGGTAGGCATGGTCTCACCTGGAACCTCCAAGCGCTGAGACAGACAAAGAAAAGTAACTGAGGCAAAAGAAATACAGCAATTAGTAAAAATTTCAGGAAAACTTTGCGGCAATTGAGAATGCCTTAAAAAGAAAGGAAAAAAGAGAAAAAAACCTTTTAGATAAAATTAGCAATTGTACAGAATGCCTCTGTCATGGTAGCCAGATGACGACGAGAAACAGGAAATCTCACTTATTTGCTTAAGCGAGAAAAGCTGGAGACCTTTCGTAGCCTAACTATAATTTCCAGTATTTTGTATTGCTCACTTTATGGAGCCAGAAATAGACAAGAGACCCCGTATAAACATGAAGCAGTATTACAGGAAACATGCATTTTTCTTAATTTTAGGGAGGTGCTTGCCACATTTGTTTACGGAATCACTCATTCTGTTTACAGGGACATTAACTGCATGAGTATCATTTTTCCTCTCTGTGATTTTTATACACCGTGCACTCATTCTGAAAGTAAGTCACTGGATCCTGGTTTATGCAGTTCAAGCCTTGTGCTACAACATAGTCATTACGGTGCTTCCTACATGCATTAGTTATTGAAAGGGCTGACCCCAAAATAAAACGATGCAAATCACATCAGCGCTCAAACCGAATGCCGCTGTGCTGGGAGAAACGGAGAGGGACGAGCGCGTCTGCGGCACCACGACAGCAGCGGGGGCTGCTCAGCCAAGCCGCGAAGTCCTCCATCAGGGCTGGGGAGGAGGAAGCAAGCCCAGGGCTGGCAGCTCGGAAAGGAGGAGAGGGGGGACCAGGGGATCAGGCATAATCACAGAGGAGAAACAAAAGGCAAAAGGCAGAACAAGAGAAAATACGTGCTAAAACTTGAAGGAAACCAGAGCGAAAGAAACAGGTGTGGACAAGCAGATAAACGATGAGGGGGAAAAAAACAATCAGTCATCGTTCTTATTTTCAAAAATAAAAGAGTAGATGAGAAGGGAGGAGCAAGACCACCCTTTAGACAGGACACAGGAAAAGGAAAGGTGAGAAGGAAGGTCAACATGAAAAATGGAAAAGAGGGAAAAGGGATGAAAACCTCAAGAAAAATAAGAGAACCGTGAAGCTCCCCCCCAAAAACCAAAAGTTCTCCCTTGTCTTGTTTTTCTCTTGGAGGGGGGGGCAGGAAGAAGCAGACTAAAAGAAAGCAAAAGGATGATTACAGTCTCACAGTAAGGAGATAAAGGAGGGGAGCAAATTGGATATCAACCGTATTCATCAGAGGGTATGTAAGAGAGTAGCTGAATTCAGGAACACTGCAATGCAAAAAGAACGTTTCTTCAAGGAGGCAAACTATCTGTCCAGCAGAATTCCTGAAATATTACTGCAAGCCCGCAACTTTGTCCAAAAAATGAGTAAATAAAACTTCTGTCTGAAACTTTTCCCACCATTCCAAGACAGTTGGTATTTAATCTAAATAACCTCCTGCTGAGTGTTGATCGCAGACTGTAGCTCTGCAATCCGGCCTCATCATTGCCCAGTCTAAATAGAGCTTTAATAAATACTCAGCTTAAATTCACGCAAATTCCAACTTGTTTAGAGTATGATCTCTATTTCCGAACCCGTAATGGCTGAACTGAAAACTGGAACTTCGTGATGTTTGGGGAATGCTGGATTTTCGTGTCAGGTCTCCAGCTTTAGGATTGTCGTGAAGCCACTGCTGTTTGGTGTATCAGCAATTTTGGCTGGAATAAACATGATGTGTTTTGAAATATATGGTAAGTCTACAGCCATGACCGGACTACAGTATCGCGAATACCTCGGGTAGGGGCTGCTTTCTGATCCGCATGTACTGATCTGCATTGTGGGAAACAGGGAAGGGAGACCAGAACCGTGTTTCTTTCAGATAAGGTTTTTCCCACCTCACTCTAAATGCTGCTTTTGCGACCGGTTTGCTTCCACCCCCCTGTATTTACTTTAGTGGTCTAGGCACCTCACTGTCTATCCTGTGCCTACCTGGAATCCCACTGAGCCACCTCCCCTCACAGCAAATCCTCACTGCACAATAAGAGATTTATGGACGCGCACAGGGGTCCGAACATGAGAAAATTAGATGTATTCAAATCCAAACTTCATAGGAAGCTGGAGCCTAAAAACCTGCAGGCACCGTTTCTATTTACATGGGCATTTTTATGCTCCCTAGGGAACCTACTGCCCCCACTGACTTTTTTTCCTCGAGGAAAAAAAGGGAGAGCGCCTGTTCGGAAGCAAATGAGGCAGCCTCACCCAGCCCTTGCCTAAATGCAAAGCACTTGCTGCCGCAAGAGAGCTGGGACTGCAGTTGCTCCTTCAGCCAGATACCTCATCCAAAATAGCCCCTTCCCACCTGCCAAATCCAATCAGCGACCCAGAGGAGGGCTTTTATGGAGTCCAGCTATCATTTCCTCCTGCTTTAGATCCAGTGATCCAACGCTAACACCGTTCCCCGCTACAACATTACTGCACTGACGGACAGGGTCAGTCCTTGCTAGACGTCACTAAATCAACATCCCTCCAGGGTCTCTTTCCGAAGGGAGAATACGCTCTCTTGGGTGACCTTCGGAGTTCACAAGTGACTGACGCAGAAGCCCCGCGCCATCCATCACTCCGGCAGGAGGGGACATTTGCAGAGGGTCAGAATGGCACGGGACTGCCATGAACTTCCTGCACCCTGCTTCCCCGCATTCCGAGCCCTGCTGCTTCCAGCGATTCATTTCTCCAGAGAAGGGAATGGAAGGTGAAGTCAATGAAGCCGCAGTGCGCGCAGCAGAGGTCAGGCCCAGGAGGGAACCCGGAGTATGCACGCACACATACACAAGAGACGCAGAGAGACAGAGGGCAAGCGTGTTTTCTATTAGCTGCCTGCTATAAATATTACCTTTCAGGTCAAATATTTTGTTTTGAAAATAGCCAAAGCCCAAGGACTCCTTCCACCCATCAATCTAAAAGGAGGGGAAAGAAATGTCAATGCTTTTTTCATCCGAAAACCAGCTCAAAACAAACAAGGTCATGGCTGCTTCATGGCTAACAGCGATGAGCAACTTCTATCAGCTCCTCTTTTGTTCCTTACCCAAGTGAGATAAAAGCCAGATTTCTAATGCATGGAGAAGCATTTCCAGGATGATACCTGGAGGAGCATTCCCTCAAGTGAGCTGTGATCTGAAGTGCCTATAAAGCAGATCTAGAATTGACCAAACTGATTTGCAATGTGAACATGGGCTACAGCTAATGCTCTACCATATGATGATATTGAACAATATAACCAAAAGTAAAAGATTACAGAGTGGATTAATTTGCCAGGAGGTATGAATCTCCTTTGGTTAATACTTCCTTTACAGTTAATAATTGCCTTGTTAAAAAAAAGGGGGGGGGGGGGGAAACAATACAGCCTCCTTTACTGTACATTATATGTTGCTCTCCAAGGAGTATTTGGGAGAAAACAACTCCTTGTCTGACCAGTGACACCCAAGGCCTTATCAATAGCCCTGTTTTCCTTAACACAGCCCTCATCAGGGATAGGAGGAGTCCAGGGGAACAAGCCAGGAGACTCCTTTCTGAATTCCCTCAGCCCTTCCCGTTTCGGCAGCTGTGACAGCCCACCGCCCCACTGTGGGCAGGCAGTCACTGGGAGCACAACTCGCGCCCGCGTGCCAATGTGGGAACCACGCTGGTCACCTTGTCCACTGGTGTTTTCTCTCTCCATTTGCTGAGCAGATGACAGGGGGGAGGCCTGTGTTCCTCTGCTCACAGCCAAGCAGAGCGATGCGGGTCTGCGTATCATGGGTATCTCGAGTTGCAATTCTGACTTACAAGAAACCCGTGTTTGAAGACATTCCTCAGAGCGCTAGTTTTCACTTGTTTACATGATGAGCTCAAGCATACTGCACTGTTTTGTAAGGCAGCATGTAAACATCACAACATCAAAACCCAAAGCAACTCCCTCCCCTCTGAACATACGCATTTTCCTCAAACACAGCCACGTTCGCAGTTACGCAGCAGAGCTGGTCACTAACGATTTTTATACACTGGTACAGCCAGGGTTGTCTCAGCAGAGCTGGAAATATTGGCACTTTCCTGGGACGGAGAGGTAAGGAGCGGGACAGCAGAAATAGCTATTACCACCTGGGCCATGCATTAGTAACTTGGCAACTGAAACACCGCTACAGCCTAACCAGGCACCCAGACTTTGGAGCCAGTGAAAGTCTTTTTCCAGTGCAAGCCTGACACCCCGCTGTGCTGTGCTCCGGCTCCGGGCGCAGCGGGGATCCGGGAAGGCAGGGCTCGCGGGGCCACCCTCCTGCAGCACCCCAAGTCGCTGCACTGAGAAAGCACGCTGAGATGCACTGCAGTGGTGGCTTTTCTGCTGTGAAAATACGTGCAACCCCTTTAATTTTCGATAATCAAGTTAAGCATGTCCTTAGCTAACTGCTAAAATCCATTTTCTGCCATCTTTATGGACAGCCTGAATTCTGAAGGAGGTGAAAACCCTCTCGCACGCCTCCCTGACCGGCTGCCCTAACACAAGCGGTACCTATGCAGGAGCTGAGGATTTCTTCTTAAATCGGCCAACACTGTTTCATGGCTGAAGTACGAGAACCAACGACCCATGTAACAACTTAATTACATTAACATGACTGGAAGGACATTTCTTAGCTAGCAGAATACCTAACTGCTTTTCTCCAAAACATAAAGCTACCTAAAAGGCAGTGGTAGTGTGAAAAGAGTATAGCAGAAGGGCAGTGAAGTTGCCCCGCTAGAGGCTCTTCATTATTTCATCCTTTACCATTTTCCTACAACGTTCATTGTCTACAAACGACAGTACTGGAAGGTTTACCATATTCACATCTCCATGTATAGAAGCCTAATCTGTAAATAATTATCACTGAAAGAGCAGTACTGTCCTATCTTATGCTGCCAGACCAGGTACACCAAAAATTAGCTCCTTTACGGGGACAAAATGCCTGGGCAAAGGAGGACCGTGCAAGAGGAAAGCATGAAAGAGAAGCTCTTAGGTGCTTACTATGTGTGTATTGCCTCAGGGACAGAAAGGGGTTGGAGTAGCAGTGGGGTGAAAAGGCAATGTTAATACTAAGAAAGGGAGTATACATTCAACAAAAGTATGAATGAAAAGTATGAAGTAGGTACAGAAATTGCTACGTGTGCTAGGAACCCGAGGGAGACACCGAGGCGTCGTTTGCCACCTGAGGTGCTACTCTCTGGGCAGCAGCATTTGAGGTGCTCCTGCCTCCCCAACCATCACCAGTGGGTCCATGTCTGCAATAAGCAGCTGCTATGCAATTGTTTATCGCTGCTCTGGTTTATGCACTGGAATGGGATTATCCAGGGGTTTTAGGTGATTGGGCTGGGATGACGACTAGCTGGCTGAGACTCGGGCCAGCCAAAACAGAGATCACCCGAGAGAGGTGCAGAAGGCGGGTGGGGGGTGGAGACGACAGGAAGGATAAACCCGTATCAGCCCTTCCACCCAACAGTACAGCCTTTTATACACAAATCAAGTTTGCAGCGCAGAGGTCTTGTTAGAGACAAAGCTGATACTACACTAGAGCCACATCAAAGAGCCTTGTTTCTTTGTCTGCGCTTGGTAAAGAACGTGCGACCTCTTATTTCAGATGTGGATTTCTGACATTTACCATATTCTGGTCACCTCACGAACAGGCTACTGTCGTGGCTTGACTCGCTCGGGTCCTTATGATCACTCAGAAGATGAAGTGAAATCCAACACAAAACAGCCTTAAGTGTGGCTTTATGATTATTTATGCATGAAGGTTTGCAGGTTGAATTTAATGCAGTGGAATGGGTTTTTAACTGTAAATGCTTTCAGTTTCCCCCAGGTACATGTTTGCCTATGCTGCCACAATAGAATTCAATGGCACTATACGTCTGCATAAGATTATGCAAGCAGCAGCATGATCTAAACGCTCATCTTTGGTTTGCAGTGAATTCATGGGGGAGACTTCCCTTCTTCAGTTTTTTTTTTGCTATTTTTGTACTCTTCTCAATTCGTCCTGGTTTTGCTTGGTTATTCAGACTGTTGGCTTTATATTTCTTGGAGATAAATTTTACATTAAATATAACCAGGCAGAAGGAGGACTGTTAGTTTGTGCATCTCTGAAGTAGTAATACATGTGAACCTCTTATGAACTGTCAGGAACTGAATACTGCAATTCAGTACTCCGAAGTCAGTGGTTATGCTGTATATACTGATTATATACAAAAGTTACACTGTATTATCATACAACTTTAACAGTTCTCTCTGTTATGAGATGAGATGCAGTACAGTAACTGCTTCTTACACAAAATTCATGCCTAGGAATTATGCATATTTAAATACACAAAGCTGTATCACAGTCCCCAAGACACATCTCACTAAAGTCAACTCAACATTTCTCTGCAATATAAAATAATGTAGAAGATAATACCTCTACCAGCACAAAATGTTTTTTTCTCTTTCCTATAATCACCATTCTAAATGGAAAGTGATGAAAAAATGAGTTTTTCTGAGAGGAGCTTTCCAAAACACAGCAGTTTACAAATTTCTAAAAAGTTCAGTAAACATGCTCATGGAAACAAACACCTCTGCAATGTTCCCAACGTAAATGGTGGAGCAAGGTGCTGGTGGTGTATGAAGACCAGAAAGTGAGACAGGAGTTAAAATGAACTTTAGCGAGACGTTGTCAATTGAGAAACACCTGGGAAAAGCCTAAGTAGCTAAAGAAGTAACGAACTGCTTTTTATTCTGAGAAGAAATACATTTTGGTAAAAGATAAGCAGTTTATTATTAATTTTACTTTACTACGAGCTCCAAATCCATGTTAAGTATCTCTCTTGCCAAGCTGACCAGTGCTGAGTGCAGAGTATAAAAAAGTTTGCTTTTTAAAGTCAGAAGACATTCTGCTGTGTTGCTTCCCTTTATTTTTTTCAAAACTCTGGAAAGTTTGCTTCAGTAACTTCAAGCCACGCTGAGATACCAGACGCTTTACTACTCAGATCCAAGAAAGGGACACAGAAAAAGGAGTGGAAGGGGGAGGAGGGAGGAGAGTTGTCTTAAAACCAGTTAAGAAGGCAGGAGGGTGTTCTTTTCTGCACAGTGAAAAAGTTTTGTTTTGGGACGAATGAATAATTTTAAGCAATGTGAAACAAAACATGTCTCATCAAGGGTTCCCAAAGAAAGTCTGTGTATTTTTAAAAATACATGTTTTATTTTAAAAGGGACGCTCTGAGATGTTGCACTTTGAGAATGATTAAAGAAATTAAAAGCTTAAAAAAGTTTCTACTGAAAACTTTCCAACTCTTAACCAGAACAACAAATTGGATTCACAACCAACCAAGTTAATTGTTTTGCTTTCCAGAGCAGCACATATTGGCAAACAAAGTATTAGTCACGAAAACCTCTTTTACCCAACTAAAGAGCACAGGAATGTTTCCCCAAATTTAGGGGCTAAAATAACTGCTGTGACTTGGTTCAGATCACAGTATGCTTCTCTGGGTGCCAAAGGCAGCCGGTGCTCTGCAGAACTCCAACTACACCTTATTTCCCTCCCTTCACTTTGGAGATAGGATAGCCAAGAGATAAGGGAGAGGGACGGAAATTCTCCCCCAAGGGGAGGAAGGCTGGAGGGAGCGGAAGCATGCCGGGAATTTCCTTCTCACGAGGCGAATTTCTCAGGAGCCGCGCAAACTCGAAAAGCCGTATTCAAGGGCTGCAGCAGAACACGGTATTGGCCTTATTTCCATGAAGGGGAACCAGTAATGTCACTGCATTGATCAAATCTGGTTTGCAAGGCACATAAGCCACAATGTATGTTATTAAGCTACGTAATTTTCTCGCACACTTCTTAAGTTATCTGCCCCCAGCAGCCTTAACACACATAACCTCAAACCACTGGCCACGTAACCTCACTGATCACGGCTACTTCTTGGTCTCTCTCTGCCTAAACACACACCACTGCCAATACCAATTTTTTTAAGCTCCACTTAAATAGGAGTCTCCTTCAGGTTGAGAGATGAGGTCTGTTATCACTTGCTTATTTTTTTCCACCTGTTTTAATTCATGAGAGGACTTTACCACTACACTTACTTTAGTACCTTTGTGAAAGATTATATCAAAAGAATACTCAAGGGTTTCAAATTTCCATACAGTTCTTTCCCCCTATTTTTCTTTCAGGATAATCCAGAATGCCCAGCACCTTACAAATCCCGTGTTACACTTCCTCCTTTTACTTACTAGTTACCAGCAGCTAGTGGGAGCAGAGATTCATTAGGCTGCTGAGTAATTCTTAGGAACATTCTTTATGAATGTTTTCCCCCTGTTCAGGGGAAAAAAAGTGTAATTTGTATTATATTAAAAGCTCCCCATGTTAATGCTTTACAGGAGAACTGAAGGTGACTATTCTTACACCTACCACAGCCATTAAGTCGCTCTTCACTTTCTTTAGAAGCCTCCTCAAAAAAAAAATCCAAACTTGGGTATGTTTCAATGTACTTTGAAAAGCTTTTTCATTTCCTTCTTTGGGGGAAGGAAAAAAGGGAAATTTGCTGCCTTTTTCCAATTCCTCAACTTCATAACTGGCAGTGACTAACTCCCGAATGGTTATTTCCCTCCACCATCTATTGTGGTGAAGCTGAGACAGTAATTCCTAGCATATAGTTGCTAGGAAAACCCCCACGATTTGTTAATTTTCATTATACAGTGCTAAAAGGATGTGCAACTGCGGCTAAGGGGCTATCACTTAAAGTACATTATAGCTTCAAGAAGATGAATGATCCCGCCCATTAAACCAGTACCTCTGCCAGAAGTCACGCTGAGGATGCCGGAGGAGGGGGTGCCAGCGCTGAGGAATAACTCGGCGTGCCGGAGCTGGATACATGCCTCTCCTGCAGCGTGACACTGCTATAAAAAATACTTGCCTTTACCATGTGACTCTGAGCCACAAATGCACCTGCACTTTTAGGCTCCGTCCAAGAAATTAGAGCAAACGTTTAAGCCGTACATTTCCCATTTTGAGGAGAGCCAAGAGTTACCAGAGTACGAATCTGCTGCCGCTCCGGCTCACACCAGCACCCCGCGATGCAATGAGAAGTGAGGGGAAAAAAAAACCCAAAACAAACCTTCACGGATTTTCAGCACATAAAGCTGGTGCAAGAGGTGCCAAAAGAAATCATTTCAAGCCAAACAGCTGGTTTGATGGCTCCGCTAATTACAGGCCAGGGCTGCTCCTGCTGCGCTGGAGAAGACCGAGGCTTGCTGGCCGGCAGACAGATTAGCCACTGTTGGCCATTAGGACCACCGTTTGAGCGTAGACAGAGACGTGGAAGGAAACATAAGAAGGCGGCATGTGCATAACCAAACAGGCTACCTTGCTGAAAAGAAACCCCCTAAAGCCACATTCTGCTTCATTAGCACATGAAAATAAGGTAATTGAATACTTCATTCTCCCATCCAGAGCCAACAGCCATCACTCATGGAAATGGAGTTTTGATAAGGTGGGGTGTTTAAATGAGGCAGAAAGAGTCTTTGAGTGTGTGTTACTTTGTTTATCTGAGAGAAATCCCACTTAAATGTAAGTGAAAAGGACATAAAAATCACTTTATCCTATGAATCATTGGAACACAACAAAGCCCCTCTGAGGATGAAACGTAAACCCATTTTAACATTACTCTGAGGACAGAAGGCATTATGCTTGTTGCTGCATTTATTTCCGTATGAAACTCCACCTTCTCTCGGTTTTTTTCCTCCTCCTCTCTTTGAACTCTCTGTCTCACTAGCTATTTTTGCTGGTTTTTAACATCACCTGTATCAAGAGACAAAAATTTAAGCAATTGGCAGGGCAAGGTATTTTAATCAGACTGTAGTTGTTGGGTTTTTTTTTTTTAAGTTATGCATGTCATACACTTTTTGTATTTTGGTTTCGGGGTTTGGTTTTTTTCAACACTTCAGCATATGACCAATGTAAGAAAATAAATTTAATGAAAGATTTATCATTCTCAATTCCAGACTCAGATCCTAGTTTAGTACTTTAGTCTTGTTTTAGGAAAAGAAAAAACAAACTGGGAAGATAAGAAATCTGATATTTAAAAGGCAAAAACATAAGCAGAAAGTGTTTTATCTTCTTTAGCAAGCTAAACAGCAAGAAACTCATTTTCTCCCACTGGCTGATCACCTTAAGTATGAAGTACAGTGAGTGGCATTTCCTTCAGAAAAAAATATTTACGTAAATACTGCAAATAGACTCCTTGCCTCAGCCAAAAATGTCTGCTATGGTATTGCCAAGTCTTTTGCAGAAAGCAGGAATTAAGAGAGGCATAGAGCTGGACAGATTGCACCCTCGTCCCTTGGATTTAAGTTAAAGTGGTGTAGTTTCCTAGTTTGGATATTGTTATGCTGATATATTTTCTCCAAACATAAAGAAAAATACTATGACAATACAGACCTGCTCTCAGTCACTGGCAACCACAAGGACTTTGATAACATTTAAAACAAACACCACCATCCCCCAGGCCCTTTAACAGTGATGCATAAAATGTCCCTAGCTTTTGTCATGCTCTCTCATGTGTACAGGCATGTGATAAAACAATGAAAAGGCCTTCCTGCTTAGAAATACGTGTAATAACCGCAGTGCTAGGAAGGAGGTGCATTTTTGCAACACTTCAGGGTAACTAAACTGTGTGGGTGCCAGGGTGGTGCTACCATTCCCCCTTGCCCAGGCTGTCTGCTCCCACCACATCTTTGCTGCTGGCGGTGGAGCGTGTCCGTCCGCTCCCCCGAAAAGCCAGTTCAGGGAGACAACCCTGCAGAAAGCGACTCGATTTTCTCCGGCTTAATCTGCAGGTTGAGGGCTGCAAGGTGGCTCGTATGGCATCAGGCGTGAGCCAGCTCTAGAGGGAGGAGAAGGCAGGAACTGGAAGGAAAGAGCTTAAGCTGTTGTGGACCTGCACCTTTTGGAACAATGCCACTTCAGCCAAACCACCAAAGATGCACTGGAGGGAAACCTGAAGGGCTGGGGCAGGGTCCAGGAGGTAAGCATTTCACCACCCCTGCTTGCAGCCAGTGTGACAGAGGGAAAATGACACAGGTTAGCATCTGAAGGCAAACATCCTTCAGAGCAAAGCTCCAGGAAGCGATCTTTCAGGAACTAGGTCCTACCAGGTAGCTTTGAAAGACATACAGCAGCAGCACCACCTTAAAGTCAAGTCATTATATCAGAGCTTGCCAACCCAAAAAACCGGAGGGCTGACACAGCAAGCGCACGGTACCACCGGCTGAGAAGCAACCGCGCTGCTGCTTTCCGACGAAGCGGTGGGCAAGCAAAGGAGGCGCTGGGCTGGAGGCTTCACTGGAGGGAATTACAGTAGTCCCGCCTCGTGATCGCAGCAGCACGTGCTGCCGTTGCACCACAGCTGCCATAGGCAACTGCAAAGCTGGTAACCCTTTTTTGTGCTGATAGCTGAATAGACCTTCTAAGCAAAATTAGCAGGCCACGAATTAACACCCCCTTCAGTGCCTGCCAACAGAACGCAAAAATAAAATAAAACCATGTGGCCGAGGGTTGTGTGAAATGGTGTCACAGGCCTTACTGCATATTTTCCCCACCCTTCGACTGGGAGAACACACTGTGAAAACTGTGCAACTAAAGCAAACATTTGCAAATTATACCCAGCTTGTGATTTTCTGTGGAACAAATCCGGATAAAGCAAAACGAGGACTCGACCTATCTCGGAAAGAGTATCTTAAATCAAACTGTCCGAACAACAGTCTTTATCGCCTAGTAAGATACTGATTTCCCAAGCCTGAGTACAGTAAGCAAACAATGTGCCCCAGGAATTCATCCAGAGCAGACTGGAGCTGC
>NW_010524477.1:0-9780 GCF_000687285.1 Phaethon lepturus | reverse complement strand
TCAGAGCATGCTTGAGCTGCAGAGCGCACATGGAAAGAGAAAAATGTGTATTATCAGACTGCTAATAACTTTCCACAACATATTGAGGAAAAGACTGCAAGAGATCTTATGCACATTGAGCACAGACAGCAAGCTCAGCTCTTGATGACCGCAGTTACCCAACACCCCGGCTTACTACTTCTTACCAAACGTGCCCCAAAATCAGACACACAAGTAGTTTCCCTTAGGCCATGTCTACACTCGGATTTGGATGTAAAATTCTCACAGTCCTGCTGCTGGCTTCGTTGAGCCAGTGGAAAATTCTTCCTGAAATTCCCTGTTGCTGACAAAGCCCCAGCACTGAAGCAACATGATAAATTACATCATAAGCTGCCAAACCGCCTATCATGACCAAAATGTTAACGCAACAGAAGCAGAAAATCACTGAGGACTCTGGCGAGAGTAGTTTTGACTCTCATGTAAAACACCTTTGTTATCCAGAAATCAAGTCGATGTGTCACAGAAGCAAGCAAAAAGTCTCTCTAACTTAACAAATAAAAACATTTCTGATTTAAGCAAATTCAGTTAAAGATGAGAATTACTGCCAGGTATAATAACATTATCATGACACAAAGATGTACCAGCATAAATCCCACATAACCTACATAAAAAGAAAGCAAGCATAGTTCTACTTATTCTGCATATGTAAAATTAAATCTAATTTTTTTTTTTTTTAACTGTGCTTTTAACAATAGAGGAAGATTTAACAGGTGTCATCGTTTCTCCAAGGTGTAATCATCTTTTCCATTTGGCCATGTGAGAAAAGAAAAGCCATTTAATGAGCAGGCTGAAAGTGATGATTAATTAAACAACTTCCAGGGCCTGGGGGATCCTCCTCCATTTGGGAGACATTTCCTTTAGCTGTAAGCAAGCTGGAAGGCAAGAGACAGACTCCTTCTCAGCTTTTTGTTTTAGCTGGTATGTAGTTGTAAAGGGTTGAAGATGCTTAAGCTAGTATGTGTTTGTAAAGGCTTGAAGACATTTCTTGGCTTGTCAGCCTTTCTGGCATCAGTCACCCAGGAGTAACACTCACTGCCTCAAAACACAATGGTTCTTTTTAAGTACTAGTGACAATATCCCAGCAGCGTCCAATGCAAGATTGGGCATCAGTTTTGATATTTAAGCAGCAGCACTTGCTGATAGTACTTCTTTGAATCACCGAGACCTGAATCTGCTGCTTTTTGAACTGAATATCCATATGCACTGAGTGAACCCCTGCAAGTAAGTCACCTCATCAAAGCAGGCTCATGACTGATTTTCTAGTGAAAACTTGCAAACAACAAGCAAGACAACAGGTCAGACAGAGTTGGTAAGACATGGCCCCTTTCCCTTTTTCTTACTACAACAACACCTAGAGGACCTTTGATCTGAATGTCAGTCGTGAAAATACACAAACAGCTACTCTCTTATTATATAGTCACAGGTGTACATTCCTAAAACTGTTGCATTCCATTACTTTCAGCTGTGCTGGAAAACAATACCTTCAGAAGTTGACCCCTTCTCTCCTCTGATCACACTGGTATCCCGCTACAAAGCATCGCAGCAAGCACGGTCTTCTAAACGCCGGCAATGATCACGCCGACAAATTCAAGCAGCACACGTAAGGACGGGGCCGCAGTGCCGGCCGCGGTTCGGCTGCGCTACTTGCACTGTGCACGGATTTACAGCTCGCAGAGAAAGGGTGCTTCTCGTGCTCAGCCGGAACGCTTCTGGGCCAGGCAGCTGGAGTTCTGATGCTGCGAAGGCTGGATTTAAAGCTAACTCGACTTGATTTTGCCAGTGCAGCGAGACCTAGAAATCTTGTTGAAATAGATAGAGCCCCTGTGGACGTTCAGATCACTCCCCATAACAGCACGCAACAAAACATTTGTTTGGGATGGGGTTATTGAATGTAAAAGCACATCCTATCCTGGCACAAATAATGTTCCTACTTTTTAAAAATCAGTCTCCAGCTTTGGCAGCTTAACATAGAAGGCAGTGCTCTTCTCCTTCTGTTAAAAATATGCCAGTATACTTCAGTAACTGCAAAGGAGGGAAAAAGCGTGAGGAATTTTTCCATTTTTCTCCCTGATTGTTCTGTTCGGTGTTTATCAGCAGGCTGGTACTGCATCTCCTTTTGTTAGAAAATTAAAAGTTGAACTGCAAGCATAAAAGCCACCATGAACCATGCAATAACCTTCAGGCATTTTAAGAGCAGCAGAGGTTAGAAGGGCAGCTCCTGGCTCTAAACAGCACCTATTGTTTCTCTTTCTTCTTGAATAACAAAAGCCGAGCTGAAAGCTATTTACCTGGTTTTACCTCAGTCAGATCTCATTTCCCCCTTTATTTTCAGTGGATGATCTTATCAAATAGTGTAATGTCTAACAATTGCTTTGATCAGATATATTTTTTCTTCCTTTGTATTTCGTTAGTAAGTTCTATAACAGGTAACTCAGCATACGAAGTCACAGCAGAAGAGAACTTAGAAGACCACGATTCTGCCAATGCATATTTAAATGAAGAGTAACTATTTTTAAGCTTATAGGTGAATATGCTTTCATTTTGCAATCATGAGGACCAACTTCCAGTACAAGGCTCTGATCTCGCAAACACTCCCACGCCAACAACTTTGTCTCCACCGTCCCGCGTGTTCCCTCCCGCTGCAATCAGATTCGTATAACTGGACACTTAACTTGCGCAAACACGACTGCAGAGCAAGGGTGGAAAAAGAAAACCCCCGATCCGCCAAACTTTTGGGTGTTCTGCTATTCAGTGTAGCGTGTCCAACGTATTACTCAAATTGTTTATACTGCAGAAGCAAAAAAAAAAAAAGTTCGATTTAAAAACAAAAATCTTAAATGAGTAGGCATCATGCAGAGTTTTTGTGACTGGCCGGAGTAATCTGTAGTTAATAGATAAAATCCTCTGAGATCTAGCCTTAAAAAATCCTCGCTACAGACAAAAGCAATCCACAATATGTAATTTCTTCCACTGTTTTACAATATTTATAAAACTTTAAAAGAAAAAAATCTTTTGGGGGTGTTTTTCTCTTTAAGAACAAAGTTCACACAAAAGCAGTAATTTCTAGGTTTACTGATCGTCACTAAAAAATTATTTTCTTTTTTTACTTTCTCTCAATCACTTCCCAACGTTCGCCTCTTGTCTTTTATACACTTCTGCAATTTCATTAAAAAGATAATAAAAAAAAATACTTGAAAATATTTAACAGAAATCATTCTCCAATTCATAAGCTGTTGTTACAATCTTAAGGGACTGAACAGAGAAATTACTTTATTTTAGCTATAAATTAAATGCCAGTGAAGTCTTTGCAACCCTAAAAACACCATGAGAAATTGCAATCTACAATGCAAGTTTATGGCATTTGATTCTTCATCATTAGCTGGAGTTTGTAAATACCAGACAGAAGTTTAGGAAAACTATTAAAAACACTGAAATAACAGGACTTCCCTCTCCCATGAAAGCATCTTATAAATTTGTATTTTTAGGAAGTTCTAGGATAAAAATCTAGAAGTTCAATTTTCCTTACCATAACATGCTATCTATGAAATCTGACTTCATTGAATGTTGTATTAGCAGGGCCAGGCTCTCAGGTCAGTATTATATCAGATTCTCAGCTACTATAAAGTGTCATAACTCAACTGGAGCTGATGTCCCACTAGAACTAATTTAAGACCTGTGAAGTCTTTCTAACAATAAAATACATACCAAAAAAAGAAAGAAAGAAAAAAAAGACTGAAAAGATGTCTTCTTGCACAAGCTGGAAGTCTACTGAAGACACACACGTTTTTGAAAATGGCTCTTACAGCCTTACAATCAAGTTTAGAGTTTTGTTCTAATATTTTCACTTTCTTCAAAGACTGTATCACCGATAGAAAATAAAATCAAGACAGGCTCTGAAACATGCCTTACTTTTTTGGCATCAACGCTTGCCCTTTTGCAGCCCCATTTCCATCCAAAGCTTTTTCTAACTACAAACAAAAAGGAAATCGACATCTGAGCGCCTGCAAGAACTAAAATTATTGCATATATTATTGGTTTTCTATGTATCTTTATTGAGTCACTTGAAATGTTGTAATTACATTTATTTCCTGCTTTAATAAAATGTTGGTGAAAGGTTTAGTTACTACGGTCCTTTATAGCTCTGGAAGAACTGGCAAGCTGGAACGAGGAAAGTAACTTTCCAGTCAGTTCAAAGGAAATGGAGTATGCTCATTTCCACTTGCAGAATCCACTCGTTATCAGGCTCTACAGCATTTCTGCGTGACCTTCTGCAGTGCAGCATCTGGGCACAATATTTTCATCCTATTACTTTTTTTTCACGGAAGATATTATTAGTTTATAAAGCTCAGGAAAAACTGGGCATAGGGTGAGAAGACGTTTGAGCAAAAATGTATGATTAGGCAGTTAATCACGTTCTCATAGCTGCTGGGGATGTGTGTGTATGTGTGTTAGGATTTATGATTTCTCCATTGCTTCCAAATCTGAGAACACACACACACACTCACAATATCTCATCTTTCTTCAAAACCATCAGTTTTGGGCAGTCATCTAACAATCTTGATTGTTTTTCTGCACTACCTAACAAAGCAAGTTTTGTTAAAAATATTTATGCTGAAATTCTAAAAATGACATTATACTTCACCAGGAAAGAATAAGATTTAGCTTGAACTTTTGAAAACGAGTGGCGTTCTACTCAAACACAGTTCTCCCACGTCTAACAAGAACTAGTTTACTAACACTGCCTTAAAAAATGTTTATTAGAGGCTTGGAAGATAAAGAAAAATCATTTATTTCTCCCCTTTACTGCCCAAATATCATTTGAGTCTTCCCACCACACAAGATGTACACACTCAGCATTTTCAATTACTTCGTATGAATGATGCAGCTTAGTAATGAAAACATAAAGACACTTGGCAGACACAGTAAAATGATTCTGGGAAATAGATGCGGGGGGCAATGTTTCTAAACTTCTTCACATGACACAAATTGCTATTAAGAGGGTTACTAACAACAGTATTTAGGAACCTTTAATTACAAATACAGTATGATCAGGAAGCTATTTACAATACACCTGCATCTGGCAAGCTAGACAAGACTGGAGTGTTTCTGAATATAACAACACTCCTTTTGAGGTGTGATTTTGAAGGGGAGACTAGAGCATATATAACTAATAAAGTGTACATCATCATGCAAAAGAAAAGCCACCAAAGGCTTAGAGGAGGAGGAGGAAAGTAAGGAAACGTTATCCCATCTTCATTCCACACTTCTGGAATGTGGGCAGATCATAGTAAAAGTTTAAATGGCAAGAAGATTAAAGGAAAACTGTTAAAGCCAAAAAGGACACTCACATCGTCTGGTGTAAGTCAGCTGTGTCTCTACAGACTTCAGTGGAGATACACTGATTTACACCAGTTGATGTTTTGGCCTGATGGCTTCACAGAAGATACTATCGATTAAATGTGTGTTCTATTTCGATAAAAAGCTTCTCTCGCCGTCAGAGCACATCTTGCCCCAGCTGGAAGCCACTCTGGCATTTTGCTAGAAAGTACCCTATAGGCAAATTCCAAAATAATAATTAAAAAAAAAAGTCTACATAAATTGTCAACTACTGTTTTGTTATTATTTATCATTTTTTGGCACATACAGGCGTGCCAGGCACTTTACAGAAAATACTTCGAAGACAATTTCCTGCCCTGCATAGCTTAAAAAGACAAGGGCTTGTCCATCTGGAAACACAGGGCACTGCTTTACCAAAATTGTTCCGATTACTTCAGTGGCATTCCTCACATTGTGCTTATTAGGCACGCTAGCAATTTCAGGTCTTAAGTGATGAACATGGCAAACGAGGGAGGATAAAAGAGAAAGATATTTTAGAGAGAAATGGTTCGGATGCACTACATGTAAATCTTTCTGATACCAAACACGTTTTTCTGTGCATTTGACATGCCCAGTTTTTATAAAAAAAAAACACCACCAAAGTCTTCAGGGCCTTACCTTTCAAAGTGTGATTATACAAGTATATGATGCTTAGTGTGTGGTTTCTAGTGTGATACATTGCTAATGAAGAGATTCTTAACATTGGTTTTAATAAGAAAGAGGAATCGGGAACAGTGGCAACAATTCTTGAAGAGTAACACCCATATGGTTTCAAGCACAGCCACCCAGCCCTGCACAGAGCAGTACAACTGCAAACCCTGACAAGCCTTCCACCCAGCCTTCAAAGCAAAAAGAAAAGTGGAACATGAGGCCAACTGTGAAACTGAAAGAGCTACCAGGTTTGAGGAGGGCTGCAGGGAAAAAACTCATAAATTACAAGGCTTAGCAACGAATATCACTTTTAACTTCACATCCTGAGTGTTGGAAAGCCACTATCATAATTGCAGGGCATCCAAAAAGGAGTGACCTATCAACTATCAAAAAGTGTTTCTAGAAATACTGTGCCTTCACATCATCAAGTACCTTTCCAAATGTTACCTGGAACCATCAAATATTTAGTTTTAATGAATACAGCAGATCCATACTGTCAAGGAATGACTGAAATTAACATATCTAATATATAGTGAACATGAATATAAAGGCACATTCCCTTCTTTGCCCCATTCTCTGGGCCATAAGAGTTTCATGATAAGATTTCAGCACTATCTCAGGTTGGGTCTTTCACTTTTACAAAAGCTAACACTTAAATAACTTTCATTGTGGCTATAATATGATTGGCAACACAAAGTAAAAAAAAAAAAAAATCTGTCAGACCTTCATTTGTACAAGGCTTTTAGGAAAGTAACTGATTATTTTTATTATTTATCTAATGTTACTTTTAAGACATAGGTAGAATCTAGTTAGTTTTCACTAGTCTCAAAAGAATGAATTTTGCAAACAAAGCCACCAGAAATCAAAGCTGTGACATCAGACAATCTGCAGTCCTGTATTAATTTTCAAAAATACAGTCTTGGCCATTAAGAAGAACATTTCCAAACTTATAAGTTAAGCACACAGCACTGTATTTCAATCACAGCCACAAGACATGAAACACATTATTACTAAGCGCTTTAGCAAGCTCATAACAGCTGCTGAGAACATGAGCGTTTCTATGGCTTTTGGCAAGATTTAGCAGGTTTGGAAATCAGAAAGATGAGATCTAGCAAAGATATTTTTAGGATCAAATATCTCAAAAAATAAAAATCATAATCTAAGGAATCCTATACGCAATTTGCAGTTGATCTGTCAATTGTACTACTCTGCCTCTTCTGTAGTTTCGTATTATGTTGTAATATTTTAATTCTACAAGGGGAAAAATCAGTATGAGTACTAGAGCTATTCGAAAAACTTTAAAACTGCCGCTGTGAAACAGCTTACTGTTTGCCAGTGCATGCTACTGACATTATATTAGCTGCTTTTTAAAGGTTACCTATTTCAAGTTGAAATTGATGGAACAATCAGTTTGACTTCCATCCAAAATGCTTCACAAGAATTAGTGTTTGAATTGGTTAGACATATTATAGTGGCATTCCTACTTTATGTAAAATTATTTCCTCTTTTGAAATGTTTGATAAGTATTAGTTTGAAGGATGTAGTGTCCCACATAAATTTATTACTACAGAGGAACTTAAGAAAATGACATTGCTAGCAGTAGAATCCATGGGAACACTTTAGCATTAGAAATTCTTTCAGATAATCTAATTGGCTCTTATTTGCCTAAAGAAATTGCTTATTTGGGAGGAGAGAGGTATATTTTGCAAAATCTTATCGTTCACCTGGAATTAGCATTTAATATTTATCAATCAGAGCAAAACGGAGTTCATCTGAACAGGAGAGCTAGGACTCGAGTTAATTTGTCATCCACGATTATCACTTGGAAGTTCACCCAGTTTATTAAAGACAACTACCGTGTGATAAGGACAGTAGAGACACTATTAACCATGTCATTTAAATTGCTTGAGTTGGCATCGTGCCCAAGTCCTTCAGATCAGTATATCAACACACTTGTTGCTGGCAGGGAATCATTTAAAGGAGGGGGGTGGAGAGGAACTCCCTCCAAACCGAGTGTGCTGTACAGATTTCTACAGTAACTCAAGAGCATAAGCAGAATTACTTAGTATTTGCATATTCAATTCCTACACAAGTGAATGACAAAATAATGACAATCAAGTGAAAGATGCTGTTCTTCCTAAGAAAAAAATAATGGGAAAGCATTTTTACAGTTTTAATTTGAAATTACTTGAATTTGTTACTGGAACAGCATATTGTGCTTGTAACTGCAACCCTAACAAACTAACAAAGACACCCCCCCAATCACTTGCTCTGCCAAATTTTATGATCCCGTATCTCTCCCACCCTTGCCTTCTCCCCACAATCTCCTGCTTTCACTTCATTAAGCCTGTAGGAAGGAGAAAAGTTCTGGTGGTTGGGCAGTTTATTTTCAGAAGTAGAAAGAGTAATTTTATTTCATTTCAGACAAGAATCATGCCACAAAGTAACGTAACAACACATTTGGGAAAGCTGCAATTAAGACACAAGGCTAATTTTTTTTTCCCAGTTCATACAGAAATTAATACTAACACCTTTGCTGGAAACAACATATGTTAAGTTAGGCATATTACTTCCACGTGTAGAAAACAGTCACAACAGAAACTTCCTCACTGTACTCTTCACCTCCTGTTTTCCTAAGCTATGTCCCTATTAAGAAAAAAAAGGGTATCCTTTTTTTGGGGCGGGAGGAACTCATCAGCTCTAACAAATATCTCGGTGCGTAAAAGCAGCTTACTCGTTTGCTAAAAAATGCTGTGCTTCCCAATATGCAAACACAGCGGCCAGCACCATCTCAGCGTTCTCCTGTCTGTCACCTCCCTGGGACACAGACGCAGGACAGGAGCGTGCTGGCACCGCGGGCCCGAGCGTTGGGCAAATACTCAGGTGGCCGCACAGTACGTGGCCCGAAGGATATGATCATTGGGGGGGAAAGGCTCTCTTACCTTCCACAAACTGTCCTCCGGCGTCTTCAAGTGAATGATCTGGAAACACAAAACCAAAACCCCCTGAAGTAACAGCACAACCCGCAGCCAGCCCCGCTGCTTCACCGTCCCGTCTCCCCGCCACGCACGCACTCCAGACCGCTTTCCCACCGCTGGGCACTACAAACAGCAGCATTTCCCCTAGCATTTATTTTTTACTGGTAAGCCATAAAATCGTCTGCTTGTCCAATTCATGCGAGCATCATCATTTTCATTTACCTTTCACCATCTCCAAGGAAGGAGAGCGGAGGGGAGGAAACAGAAAAGCGAATGCTTAGAAAAAGCTTCAGAAACACGAGTTTCAACTCATTTACAATCCCAGATAAAGGTTAATAGTTAAACTCCTTCCTCTCCCTCCCACCCTCACAATTATTGATGCCCTTCAAGAAATGAATGTTTTTGTTCTTGTTTACCAGAGGCTAGACAAACTGTCAACATCTCCACTTTATTTACGGGTTGAGAAAGAGCAGTTCCTCAAACATCAACATTTTTTACGTTAATCCTGGAGAGAATCCACTTCTCTAAAACTACAGAATTTGCCAACTTCTGTAGTATTTATTTTTAACGAAGTAGAGCAAGAGCCTTGAGCTATCCTCCCTGCCCTCAGAGGAAAGGAAGGGAGAAAAGCGCGGCTCCACGCTCCCAACTTTAAAGCCCTTTTCCCCTCTTCACACCACTCAGCCCCTGGTCACTCTCCATCCAATCCCCCCCACCCCCCAAAATCTCTCCCCTA
>NW_010524476.1:0-7852 GCF_000687285.1 Phaethon lepturus | reverse complement strand
GGTGAGGGAGGGGATTCTGCCCCTCTGCTCTGCTCCACTCTGGTGGAGTGTGTGTCCAGCTGTGTCCACAGCAGTGCTGTGTCCAGCTCTGGAGCCCTGGGCACAGGAGACGTGGAGCTGTTGGAGTGGGGCCAGAGGAGGCCACAAACATGCTCAGAGGGGTGGAACAGCTCTCGTGTGAGGACAGGCTGAGAGAGTTGGGGTTGCTCAGCCTGGAGAAGAGAAGGATCTGGGGAGACCTTGTTGCAGCCTTCCAGTACTTAAAGGGAACTGATAAGAAAGATGGGGACAGGCTTTTTAGCAGGGCCTGTAGCGATAGGACAAGGGGTAACGGTCGTAAACTAAAAGAGGGCAGATTCACACTGAGGCTGGTGAAACCCTGGCCCAGGTTGCCTCGAGACGTGGTCAATGCCCCATCCCTGGAAACGTTCCAGGTTGGGTTGGACGGGGCTCTGAGCAGCCTGATCAAGTTGAAGATGTCCCTACCCATGCCAGGGTGTTGGATGAGATGACCTTGAAAGGTCCCGTTCAACCCAAAGATCCTGTGATTATTGGCCAAGTGTCTCAGAATTACCCGCTGTCCCTGAACACCCCATTTTGGAGTGGCCCAGGGTGTCTCTGTGCACCACATGCGTCTCAGCATGCCTCTCCTCACCTTTTGCTCCATCCAACACCTTGCAGGAACCCGTCAGGTTGGACAGTCCCTCTCATTCCCATAAGGCCCTTACTTGGCTCAAGTCTCTCCTGATTGACCCACCAGTGGAGCTGCCTCATCTCTCTGCTGCTCAGCGTTGGAATCTGCAGACAATGGTCTTTACGGAGCTCAGCTTTCAGTCGTCACAGCACCATCTTCACCACCAGGCAGGAAGTCTTCTATTCAGCCCTACAAACCAGAGAAGCTGTAACTTTTCAACTACCCAAGTGTTTTCGCTACTTCTGCTCTGCTTACTTGGACAGAGGCAAAGTAACATATTCGATGCATTAGTTTTTTGCTTTTCATGTCTACCTTCTACCTCACGGGTGGTTCTTATCAAATCTGCCTTTACACCTGAACCTAATTTAAAGCTAATAGTCCACCAGTTAACCCTGCTAACACTATACAACAGGCAGAGCATCGATATTAATTTAGTGGTATCTAGAATTCCAGTCTAAAAATTCAATTAAAAACCCCCAAACTTATAAACAGTGAAGCTCATTATATATCTCAGCACAGGACACTATTTCTGACACCACAAACTCCTGTCCTGTGTTTCCCTTGAGCCAACCTCCTTCATGTGTGCAAAAACACTCTGCCATCCAGCTTTGGATGCTTTTCGTGTGTGGCATTCTCAGAAACACCAATAGTCATCGCCCTGGTCTTTCTCATTCAACTGAATCATTCGCTCTTCTCTGGGCATATAGTTTAGGGTTTCTCCCCTCTCTTGTCCACACCAGACCCATGCTCTGCCCTCTTCATGTCTTGCATGCCGCAAAGACCCCTTCCCACTGCAGAAGGAAAGCTCACCCTACCCCATGCTTCCCCCTCCAAGGCTGTTGAGGATCAGCAGAAAGTTCTGCACAAGAGGCACCCACCTCCTTCCCAAATTCCCCCGGGTTTTAGCAGAGGCTCTGCTGCCCCTCAGCTCGGTGCACAGCTCCTGTGCTCACTGTGCCATGCTGAGCTCCTCTCCCTCTCTCCCCCATTGCGACCAGTCTACAGGATCTCACACCCCACAGGAAACGGCACAGAGGAAACCACGACCTGCACCCAACACACGACCCACCAGAGCAAGGAACGGGTCTCACAGGAGGAGCAGAAATTTGCTGCGTCTGCATGTGGACAGCCCTGCATGTGGTTACCTGGTAATTCCAACAGACAATTTTGGGATTATAATTCCATTACCTGCTCAGCTACCAATTCTTGCAACCTGCCCCTGCCAAGAAAACTCCAAGAGAAATAAAATTCCTTGAAACCCCTGCTCACAATGCTCCAGCTCAGAGCTTGGCAGCTTCTTTCCAAAATTAAGTGATTAAAGCAGTGCTAATGAGACATTCATCCCTTGCACCTTTTTCCTTAAAATAAATATGCAGGGCTCTGAATTACAGGTGCATGCAAAATTGCTTAAATAGACATCTTTGAAGCACAGGGGAAAAAAAATAAAGGACGCTCTGGCAAAAAGTTCCCAAAATACTTGAAAATATAACTGAATAAATAACTTTTTTTTTGGACTGAAATCTGCAAACCTTAGCAGATGTGTCCAAGCTAAACGAAATATCCAGGGAACTGGATCTCCTTTCTGATGAGAAATAATGAAGAGCACTGCACTGGCAAGGAGACGGGCTGGAGGAACCTACTGGTCTTTTCCAGCTCTGACTTCCATGATAGCTTGGAGTTATCCTTAGGCGTTGGCTTGACCCATCAATGAAGTCAGTTACTGCGAACCCGGGCCCCAGGGCTGCCAAGCCTACACCCATATTGAACTGGAAGCATTCAAACATTCATCGAGTGAATAGGATTATTGGGTACTTACAGTCAAGCACGTGCCTGTGTCTTTGCAGGAGTGGAAGCACTGTAAAGATGACTGTATATAAGGGGAGGTAAAAAATCCTCATAGGAAGAGGTGGCTTTGGAAAAAAAGGGGAGTCATTTTTAAAGTTTTTCCTAATGTTTTAAAAATGCCACCATGGAGGTGTCAGTTTAAATTATTAGGGAAAATACCAAGGTAAATAAAGAAATCACATTCCACAGACCTGCATGGAGGTGTAAAGGGGATATTTTCAGTGGTGGGGGTTTTTTTTAGGCCATGCTATAACAGTACCTGCCATTGTATTTGCAGGGCAGGGTGTAAAATCTGCTTACGGGATTTTTAGCTGCACTGGTATACTTCGCAATCCTTTCTGTTGCGGGGCTCTGCTCCTCCAACGGTGAAGTCCACGGCAAAACCCTTTTCCTCAAAGGCAATGGAAGCAGGAGCAGGCCCTGAGTTTGTAAATATTAACTTATTTCAAATACCAGATTATTTACTCTCCGCTCCTATAACCACCCAGGCCAAATGGACCAGGTCCAAGTTTGTTAACAATAGCTCTTGGCTAGGACAAGCCGTGGCAAAGGTTAAATCCTGTTTGCCTTACTCGAGCGTGGAGCCCCATTGACTTGAGCGGCACCGGCGGCTTTGGGAGAGCGACAGGCTTTGACGCCGGGACCTGCCCCCAGTTTTGCAGATGCAGAGAGGCCAGAGCGACCTGCAGGCACGGCACCGGGCTCCGGGTGGTGCCTCCAGGCGCAGCAACAAGACCCACCACAGCGAGGGGCTGGACCCAAACCAGCCTGGTTTTGTCATCGTTGAGGACAGCCTTTGCTGGCACAGCCTTGTGCAAGTAGCGGGTCATGGCTAGTCCTCCGCTATGCAGGGACTGCAGCTGGTTGCCCGGCCCCCTCCCTGCCACACCACCCCGGCACATCCATCTGATGTTTCTCTATGGGGATGCGTCTCGCTTGCTGGGAGCAGCGGTGGCCGCAGTGGGGATCTCAGCAAGGAAGGAGAAGACGTGTGTCTTCATGTACACACTGATGGGTAATACAATGGAGATGATAAAGGACAATCTCCTTTGTAACTAGACTCTTCGTTGTCAAGATAATGCAAGTAGATTTATTTGTCACGCAATGGAAAACTGAAAAAGTGTCCATTACCTTATACAGGACCTCTCTGCACGACATCCCCTTTTGCTCTCTGCCCGAGTTGCCACGTGCCTGTCTCTGCAGGCTGGGGATGGCCCACAGCATCCCCACAGAGGGTTGCTGCATTCATGCACAAATGCACAAGGGCCCTGTCACAAGTTTAAACGTGAATAAAACATATATACATATATATAGCTGTCCCCACTCATTGCAGGGCGGTTGGACTGGATAATCTAAGGTCACTTCCAACCCAAACTACTCTATGATTTTATGAGTCTATGATATGTTTTATTTTTATATATTTTGTTTTATATATATTATAAATATGTAAAATACTAATGTATACACACATACACAAGGAATTTTGTTCTGTGCTGTTGTTACATGGGTCCTCGCATCGTTCCACATTGTGGTCTCACTGCTCCATGCTACATCCATTGCATTATACAGCTGTTGTGTCGCCCTGCGAAGACAGAAAGACAAAGAAAGAATTTTAGGGACCTGTAAAGCTCTGGGAGGGATCGACCCCACTGTCCCCAAGGTACAAGCCACCCATGTTTGTGAGGTCTGGTCTTCCCTCCTTATTGATCAATCTTGCAACAACAAGCAGAGGAGGGAAGCTGCCATTTAACAGCAAATCTCCAAATTCACACCAACAAACAAGCACTGGGTGACAAGGGTGTGGTGGGCCATCCCAAAACACCCATGGCACAAAAGGGGGAGTTGCCTGCGCCAGGACGAGAGGCTCATCTCCCCATAGCAAGGGAGGAACAGCACTGGTACCGAGTCACCCTGAAGGCCTTCCCCAGTCTGTGCATCGTCCTCCTCTTCCTCCCGGGCCGCAGGACCTCTGCCTGGCCCCGCCAGCAGCGCTGCGACGAAACACGCTGACCCATCAGGGCACGCGGCGTGCTCTGCCCGGCGTGACCCGCGCGGATGGCTGGCAAAGGAAGCGCTCGCAGAGGAAAGCCAAGTGGCCCACAGTGCAGTTCATCCGGGAGCACTCGCGTCCAGAGACCTCCCTCCCTTGACTGGGGAGGTTGAGTGGGAGCCAGGGGCGGGTCAGCGATCTCCTTCCTCTGGCTGCAGCCATTCCTGCCTCAACCTGAATCACACCTCTCGGAGACGCGCTTGGGTCGGGCATGGGAAGTTCACGGCTGCAAACGCGCCGGCGGGGAAGGGGGAAGAGCGCGGGGATGCAGGGGAAGTTCACGGGGGTTCAGCCAGAGCCAGGCCCGGAAGAACAGAGGTTTGATAAAAAGGAGAGAGGAATTGCAATGGACATGACCCCCAGGGACTCCTCATCTCTTCTCCAGCCAGTGCAAGGTGCTGGGCACGTTGAGAACGAAGAGACAGGCTCACAGCTTACAGTGACTTGGGGGAAAAAAGGTAAAGACCTGCTGCTACACCTCACCTTGATGAAAATCAAAGTCTCCAGGTCGGAGCACGGTATTTCTCATCTCCTCGGGCACCTCATTGCAAACCGCTGAACTCGGACAGGTTTGCTGCGATGCACGCGCTGTGCACTCTGCAACACAGGAAAGACTAAACAAATCTCTCCAGGCAGCCAGGGTCAGGCCATACCACTTTTATCCCTGAAGCCAAGAAGGGGAAGATTGCACTTCCTATCAGGGAGAAAAACCAAGGCAGGAGAATGAAAAAAACAAGGGAAACATTACTCAAATTATCTCCGCAGCGAGTGGAGGGATCAGAGTCCAGTGAACAAATCTGACCAGATGGGACAGATCAAGCTGACCACAAAGCCTCTGTCCAACATTTTTTGACAACTGCCGGAGCCATATGTTCATGAGGATTGTGGAATGACTGGGAAGGGCGTGTGGACTCGGAGAGAGCCCGACCGCACTCGGAGCTGCATGGTTGCAGGGTGCAAGCCAGGGTGCCTTTGGGGCGCAACCCAGATTGCAGCCCCACACCATGCGAAGGGAGAGAAGCTGGTAGATCATTTAGCTCACCTCCTTGCCCGGCTCCGACCAGCCCTTCTCCTGCTTTTCCCGGTGTTTGGTCCGTCACTAATGAGCCATGTTCTGGGGGGAATTCTTAGGTCATTTATTTTGCATCGTGTCTGCTAGGAGAGGTAGCAGGACTACGGCTAATTAGGAAAGCAGACAGATAGCACCAAAGACAAGGGCAGAGGGACCGTGTCTGTGATCACGAAGGATGGGAGCGACCCTTTCTGCCAGCTGCCCTGTGAACATGAACATTCATGAAGGGCAGAAGTGGCACATCCCAAATGGCCCGTCATGCCCTTTATGCAATGTCTCCATAAAAAAACACACTTTCCTCATTTATTTTGTCAGCTGCTCTTTTGATTATTTAGCACATTCCAAGGAGTGCGAGGAAATACGACAGATGACGTTCTGCAAAAGTAAAGGCGACAGTTTTCAGGAACAACAAGTAATGGTGGGTACCGCACTAGAGATGTGCAGGGATGCTCAGCCCTGCCCTGGAAACGTCCAGTTTGTCACCCACTAATGAGTGGTCCCTTTTGGGGTGTCTACTACATGTGGCAAATTCAGGACCCTCCTCAGCAGAACACAGGAACAACCAGGCGCCACTGCAGGTTGTAGTTTTCGTCTCTTAAAAATGGAGTGGAAGGAATTTAGCCCCAAAATATTATGACATGAGTGATTTGACCAAGGGACCATTTCACACTGTGAGTTTGCAAGCTAGCCCTGGGCTTTGAGAGAGCCTTCGAGTACTTCTGCAACCGGAACACCACATGTTTCTAAAAGCATAGCTCCTTCCCGCGTAGGTTTGCTTTCTCTTGCTCTCTCACAAATATATATGGAGCATGTGATGGAAAAACTCTGTTTTCCTTAAGGAGACAGGCTAAAAAGCTGTTGAAGATCACTGCCCTCATTTTGCCAACTGCAACCAGACACAAAAGAGTCACTCAAGGAAGCCAGGACCAAAGCAGGGATTATAAAACACATATTCCCTTTGAGGCAGGGAGAAAACAGGGAACAACAAGTCAGCTCCATGAATGCCATCTTCTCCAAGGCCAAAACACTGCACTAACAGTGAGGATCACAGTCTCACTGCCCCCACATGTCTCTTCCCCATGAAAAACTGTTGCTGTCACCAAAGAAAAGTTCAATGATGGGGTCAGTAGTGCCCACAGCATCGCCTGGGCTGGACACACGTGACGGCAGGACCTCTTCATCCGGAGGAGCACCACACTCATGGCAATAGGATGTCCACAAGGTGTCCACCAGCACCATGATGGGCCAGGTCCTGCCCGTGTTGACAGCTGGAAGCCACCTGCATGTTGTTAAACCCTCCTTGCATGCTTGACAGTGGGGTGGGGGCCCCTGCTCTGATGTTGGGTTATCGGACACATCACCATTGCATGGGGGATGGTAGATACGGCTTCTGACAAGCAAAGCTGAATCAGAGCTGCTAATGCTCCCGGCCAGCACAGAGGTAGGAAGCTGCACAAGTGAAGCACAGAACCTAAATTAACATCCTCTGTCTCCTGGCAGAGTTTGCTCCCCTGGGTTCAGACACACCATTACCTCCAGCAACAGAGGTAAAAGAGGTACTGGAAAGCACCAGCCACGGGCAGGGATGTGCCCCGTCTGCCTGCAAAACAGCCAGCGGACACCCTCAAGCTGCACCACAGCAGCTCCCAAGACCCCTCTTGCACGTCTTCCCCCACCACCTCAAGCCCCCCCACAAACCCCACACCATTCCCTGGCTCCCTGCGTGACCCACATTTTTCTTTCACCTCTGAGACACCAGACTTCACCTCCACCAGCAGATCCAGCCTGTGCTCTGCACCTTGCTGTAACCCCCCAAAACTCTTGCCCAGAGCAGAAAACACAGCAGATTATTTCTCACCCTAAGGGCCTGTGGGTTTTGGGGGGTAGTGCTGCCTGAATTTATATCCCACGAGCTCAGCGAAAGCACGTGGACCGAGCCCCCGGCGCTCAGCAGCCTCCCAGTGCCACAGTCACCCAAACTCTTCTACACAAGGCAGAAGAAAAGGGGGAAAACCCAGTTCCCTGTGAACGGGAGCGTTTGTGCCGTGATTCCACCACCCAAACGCTCCTCAGGAATTGGGGACAGCAAACCAGCCAAAAACCCAACAGGGAGGGAGTTTCCCATCACCGTGACGGGAACAACCCCCTTCACCGGGGGAGCACGTCCGCTCTGTGCTGTGGCCATCACGCC
>NW_010524475.1:4001-4220 GCF_000687285.1 Phaethon lepturus | reverse complement strand
GACCCAGGCAGGGGTCCCGGCTGAGCTTGAAGAAGGGGACAGGGGTCCCAGTGGAGCCCGAGGCGGACAAGAACAGGAGAGGACAAGACCCACGCAGGTGCTGTTAGAGGTGCAAAACACAGCATCCATCACCCGTGGGAGGCTGGCAAAGCTTCCCCGGCATCAGTAAAAAAGTACTCAGTCCGAGCAGTGGAGGGCAGGGAGAGCAGGCGGCTGCTC
>NW_010524475.1:2371-3977 GCF_000687285.1 Phaethon lepturus | reverse complement strand
CCACGGGCACAGTGCCGGACGGAAACAGGGTCCAACAGGAAATGAAAAATGGAAATGTAGCGTGCCATGCACAGGGAAACACCAAAAAACGTGACTGTGCCCTCACAACGCCCAGCCAGCCACCCCGAACTCACTGGTCCGGATCGCTGATAAACAGGGGGGGTGGGGAGGTGACAAAGGGGCCCCCCCAGCGCTGCAAGGCCACGGCTGCAGGACCGGCCACGAACCCAAGATGCTCGTTGCGACCGACTCGTCTCGCCACTGCCAGCACCAACAGACCCAGGCTCCCATCGGCACTGACGGGGAGAGAGGGAGCCCCCGTCCATCCCGCCAGCCCTCTCGCCGGGACCAGCATCCCGCTTCTCGCCCAAAATCTCCCAAACCTTCTTGCCCAACAGCCCGCCCCACTGCCCTCCCTTCCAGGAATCGCTGGGCTTATCTGACCTAGAGGCAGGGAACACATCTCAGATCACATCCAAGGACTCGTTTTACCATGTCCGCAGCCAGACGTACACCAAATTCGATCACGCAGGTCCCCAGCCCCATCACACGTCTCCTCAGGAAGCTGATGCTGCCGGACCCCTCTCCCCAGCCCCCAAAGCCAGGTGGGATCCATTCGGACGCACAAAAACCCACAACACCAGCTTGGAAATGAAACTTCCCGGCTTATTACCACAAGCACCCTCCGTACTCTGCAAATGCTGCCGTGCAGGGGACCTCCTCGGCAGCTTCCCTCTCCAAGCTGGAGGATGTTTGAACACCCCCAAACCCCAGCAGTGGGCCCAGCCCCTCCGGACGAGGGAAGTGCCGAGATGTTACATCTGGAGCTTCCAGCAAGCCTTGAGAAAGAGCATCTGGAAGGAGAAGGGGTAGATCGAGGTCAGCGTCCAGCAGGGATGCTGCAAGCCCGGCCGCTCAGGGATGGGGGCCAACGAGGCAGGGGACCACGCTGCCGGCAGGGCCAGCACCTCCAGGCAGCAGGCAGAAGCTGCCGGGAAGCTGCTCTCCTCCCCGTGCCGGGGAGACCAGCACCCTGCTTCCACTCCCTGCTCTCCCACTGCCACCCAGCAGCGGCTCCGCTGGCTCCCACCTGCAGACTCCAACAGCACGGGAAAGGCATGAGCGACCAGTCGGAGTGCACGTCATGGGTGACAGCCACCACCAGACCCAGAAATTAGGGCTCCCACCACAGCCCTACTCACGGCGGGCTGCCACCCTCATCCCAGGTGTGCCATCACACCCACTGCCGCGCTGCCTCGCCCCGCAGGCAGCAATTGCTTCATCTGCCCTGGAAAATTCAGCCGGCGTTGCCAGGATCTGTCCACAGCACAGAGCTTCCCGAGGCAGCGACACCCTGGGTATGGCTGAGCCACGGAGAGGCGCGGGGAAGGGCTGGATTTGAGCTCAGGGTGCGTGGTCCCACCTCATCGGGGCAGCCCCAAGGAAACGCTGCTGTCCGCCGTGGTCCCTGAGCCCACTGGGGCGAGCAGAGCCTGCACAGGCATCAGCCAGCCCTGCCCACGCTCCCCGTCACGGGCGATCATCAGAGACTGCTTGCAGAAAGCGTCCCTGGGGAACACGAACGAGAACGCATGTGCTCCTTCCC
>NW_010524475.1:2049-2328 GCF_000687285.1 Phaethon lepturus | reverse complement strand
GTTTCAACCCGCCCCCGCCCCGGTCATCCCGCCATGACGCCGAAGGCTGAGCGGTTGCAAATCCCACTCCAGGTCCCGGCTGCTCCCCAGCACCCATCTGACTCCACTGCCTGTGGCTCATCCTTGGGTGGGACTGAAGCACCCCCCGAAACCTTCCTTCTAGGGCTTCCCTGGCCAAGCAGAGCTGCAGGAGAAGCCGCTTCCCAGCGCTGCCCGGCACGTCCTCCCAGCTGCCCATGCTTGTCCCAGCCCTCATGCTCCAGCCGGCGGCGAAACACT
>NW_010524475.1:460-2024 GCF_000687285.1 Phaethon lepturus | reverse complement strand
GGCCACGGCAGCCGGGCTGAGCCCGCAGCCCCGGCATGGGCTCCCGGTCCCTCGGTGCAGGAGAGACGGAGCAAAAAAATGGCTTTATCTGGGCAGCCCCAGCACAGAACCGCTACTTCACACCCACCTCAAGCTCCGGTGCAGCTTCTCCTCACACTGAGACGGGAGAAACTGGGAACTGAAATCCTCTGCTGCTTCCACAGCCTGGATTTAAGTCTTAGGTGGATATAAAGGGACTTAGCACCCTGGTATTCAAACAACGATGTTAAGACACTTTAAATTTAAATAAAACCTCTTTTTCTACTTCCCTCTGGGAGGTTTCGTGCCGCTGGCATCAGCCACAGTATGTCCAGAGCAGTCTAAACTTAGCCGACACAAGCGAGACGAGCCTGGAAAGGAGGTTGGCCAGAAACCAGAAGACGGAGGTCAAAGACTCCGGTCTCGCCCCAAAGCGTGAGCCGGGAAGGAAAAGGCTCCGACGGGAAAGCGTGCAGGCTGTGCTGGGAAGGGGAGCGAGGGAACAGCACGAGCCCTTTCCAAACGCTCAGCTCAGCAGCGAGCTGGCCCCTGAAATGAGATCAAAGCTTTCCGGCACTCGCTGCCGGCGCGGCACCGTACACCGGCAGGAGTCGCACCACGTCCTGGTGCCTGGGCCAGGGAGGTACCGCGGATGCGGCCACCTTGCGCGGGCACCCACTGCCCCGGCCTCCCCAGAGGGAAAAGCCCCTGGACCAGAAGCACGTATAAATTCGGAGAAGCAGCTGACAGCCCCGGGACCCACGCGCAGGGCTCAGCCACGGTCCTGGTTCATTAGTGGGGCACCAGCACGACGATGGCAATTGCTTCCGCCGGTTTTGTGACCGGGAACGCCAGCGGGCTGGGGTGGGGGGAGGCGAGGCGAGGCCAGCCCGGGAGGCACCGTCGAGCGCCTGGTATGGCGATGACTCCACCGCAACGGCAGCAGAAAGCCGGCCGGGTGAGGCGGGGTGGATCCTCTCACCTGAAAAACCACCAACTTCGTTTCCCTGATGGCCAAAACAAACACGAGCGAAACAGCAGCTTCCATCACGCGCTCAGGCTCTGCCTCAGACGCCCGGGTCTGGCCATGCCCGGGGGCAGCCCAAGGCCTCTGCCACCTTCTTGAGCCCCCCTTTGTCTCTGGTCCCCCCTGTACCAGAGAAGCCATCGACTCCCACGTGCATCCCAAAAAATCAGCGTTATCCAGCCTGATGATGGAAAGCCCGATGGCTTCCGGCCCAGCTTCCCCTCGTGCTTGCTCGAGCCAGGGACTCTCCACTCCAAGGGCAGCACTTGGCCACCCCTCCTCCCAGGCGATGAAGAGGAAGAAGGGCTTCCTCTCCCCCAGCGAGGAGCCACCGCCACGCTGCCGGTCCCATCAGCGCTCTCGCAGACCGCAGAGGCCTCGTGCAGCCCGCCCGGGAGCGATGTTTATCCTTGCGGGATGAAATCCCGGCGGCAGCGGCGTGCGTCAGGAGGCAGCCGCATGCTGCCAGGCTGGCAGAGCCGCTCGGCTCGGGGGACCCGGCACCCTCAAGCCCCCAAG
>NW_010524475.1:0-365 GCF_000687285.1 Phaethon lepturus | reverse complement strand
CCCGCCCCCCGCCACCAGCAAGGCTCCAGTCCCAAGAGGGAACGAACTCTGGTATTTATACAAGGGTCCCACACCTCTTCTGCCCACCCCAGGGTCTCCTCCGGGCCCCAGGAAGGTTGTCCCCTCCCTAGCAGGGGCCAGGTTACTCGAGCAAGGTGACAAGCCATCCTGTGCTGTCCCGGTCCAAACAATCCAGGCCACGTGCCAGGCACCACGGAGCAGGCAGAGACGGCACCGGGAGTGGGAAAAAACTTCTTGGATTTTACAGCTCCAGGTTTCTACCCTCAAGCCCCCCCTAAAAAAAGAGTTAAGTATCAAAAAGAAAGGATTTCACCAAGATCGATTAGTTAATGTTTACAGTGCCC
>NW_010524474.1:0-238 GCF_000687285.1 Phaethon lepturus | reverse complement strand
TCCCTGCATACTGGTACAGGAATCTGTATCCTGGTATGTTACCTGTCTCCCAGTATGGCACCAGCATCCCAGTATAGTACCTGCATCCCAGTATGGGTACTGGCATCCCGGCAGCAGGTACCTGCAGAGTCTGGCAGAGGTGTCTGTAGACTCCATCTCCGCCTTGACCTGGGCACCCACAGGCCAGCACAGGTCTGGGTGCGTCCCCCGTGGGTGCTCCGCTTGGCACGGGGCAGAC
>NW_010524473.1:1843-2078 GCF_000687285.1 Phaethon lepturus | reverse complement strand
CGGTACCCACGGAGGGGCTGCGCCCCTACCTGCGGCCGTTCCGCGGCACCACCTCCCCGGCTGTCAGCGAGCCTTTCATCGCAGACCCTACTGACATCATCCTTTCCAAAACACCTGAGCTCCTCGTGGTCCCTGTGCTCATAACACTTGGAAGTGACAGCGGCTTCTGGTTTCAATTAACCCGGGGGCAGTTTGGGGACTTTCTGATTGCACAGGAGTGGAGGGGGGGGCAGAA
>NW_010524473.1:0-1809 GCF_000687285.1 Phaethon lepturus | reverse complement strand
AAAAGGCCTTTCCGAAGAGTGGCAATGGAGTGTGCGGGTGAGGAACTTCTGAAAAAAGCAGATGGTTTCTCTCTTTCCTTCCTCCTTCTTTTGGTCGTCGTTTTTTTTCTTCTGAATTCTGAGGAACAGACAACCCGACAGCACATTTTTCACCATCAAAGCTTTGCTGAAGGGAATTCTCCATCGCTATTTCATTTCTTCCTGATGTTCACAGATCATAAAGCAAACGGCCTCTGGAGGCCGGGGAGAGCAGATCTGTCCTGGGGTCACTGCAGAGGACCTGCCCGGCACCCTTGGCACACAACCGCCTCTCCCTGGTGGTTGGCAGCCAGGGAGATGCATGCATCTCATCACGTCATCTCATCACACGCACCCATGTTTGGAACCATCACCAAACACGGCACCGCGGCCGGACGCTGCCGACACGGGAATCTGGGACACACAGAGGTTTGCAGGGGTCCATGACCTCCACCTTGGACATCTGCACAAGGCTCACGGCCACGAGCGGAGCCTGCTAGCAGCAAAGGAAAGCGGGCACCAGAGTCCCCGGCTGCCCCGCTGACTAGGTTTGCTGGTGCTGTCCCGGGAGGAGATGCGCTCGCAGGTCAGCAAAGGCAGGTCCCACCTGGAGCCTTCTTCCCGCAGGCTCCCCATGGCCACGCAGCAGCCAGTGGTCCCAAATCCTGTGTCTCTGGGAGATATAAGGAGGGTGGAAGCCGTAATCCCACAAAACCCCAGCCCACAGTGTGCTGGTCCCGTAAATTAATCTCACACGTGTGCATTGTGTTCAATGCCTTTTGGAAGAAAGGCAGTTCAAGGAAGTAAATGGGAAATAGGATTGAGGGGCAGACAGGGCTAGTGAGTTCTGTCACGCTCACCTGAGAGCTGCTTTTTTAAGACACCGTTTTTAGACTTGGCAATGCTCGTTGATTGCTGTCCCTTGCGACGCACGGCAGCACTGGCTGCGCCACGGGTAAGATACGTTTTGAAAAGGAGGAGGGAGAATTCGCACCGGAGCTGCGGCAGCGGGAGGGACAGGAGCGAGGGATGGCAGCCAGTTGTGCTTGGAGGGCACGGATGGGGCTGGGGGAGGACACTGGTGGCTCCGATCTTCTTTCATCAGTGACTTTGACGCAAAAAGGGAGCATTTTGTTGTGAAATGTGTTTTCCCAGCTGGGAAGGCGAGGCGTGGAGGTTGGCGTGGGGCCAGGAGCCGCTGCCTGGTCCCCCAGGGCTGCCTGCGAGGGCGGGTGGCAGGGTGAGGGACGATGCGCTTGCTACACACGTGCGGCCGAGTAAGAGGAATTAAAACACAGAAGGGAACAACAAAACTGCCGGGGAGACAAATGGGGCTGAAGTGATCGCTGGGACGAGGAGGGTCTGGAGCAGCTCCCAGCAGGAGCGGCAACAGCCAGAAGATAACCTCATTGCTCGCTGGAGCCTGAGCCACACGTGAGAGGGACAAGCTGGCGTGGGCCAGCAAGGGACGGGTGTCGCCTACACCGTGTCTCCATGGCCTCTCCCACCACCACCAGCACAAGCTTCCGCCACGATCACAAGCTCACGCTCGCCGTGAGCTTGCCAGGCGCACGCCCTCGGTGTGCTTGCGGAGCGGGCGCTGGGGGCAGAGGCGAGCACCAGCCAGCCCCACGGGGTTTATCACCAGGTATGTGTCGCGCTTGTCACCTCTGACACCAGCTCTATGCCCTGAAGATGTCCCTTGCCTAAGGAAAAGCCACTTACAGGCTCCGCACCCGGGATGGTGAGTGGCAGCGACCCCGTGTCGGGCTGTGGGTTGCGCTGAAGGGA
>NW_010524472.1:545-903 GCF_000687285.1 Phaethon lepturus | reverse complement strand
CCAGCACGTGTCCTAGCAACTCAGGGTCCCCCCCTCCTCGCCGCTAATTTTCCACTCCCGAATCCCCACTGGCAGCATCCCAAGGAGGCAGCCGAGCCCCAAAGCTCCCCCTTGGCTTGAAGATGCTCCAGGACTGCGCAGCAAGGTCCTCTCCGGGCGCTCGGTGTGGGAAAGGATGAGGATGGAGTCCACGATTTCTCCCGGAGACTCGGAGCTCCTTCACCCAGCTGGTGCAGCCAGGAACCGACAGCATTCGACTCCGCAACACCTCCCGTACAGGGGAAAAAGCAGACGGAGGGAGGGAATCCCTTCCCGTGGAGGGAGAAAGGAAAAAGCAGCGTGTCCAGGGGCAGCGTCA
>NW_010524472.1:0-485 GCF_000687285.1 Phaethon lepturus | reverse complement strand
GCCGCCCGCCCCCCCTGTCGGACGGCAGCGGGGGGCCCCGGCCGGTCCCAGGAATCAGGGTAAGAGCCAGGGCAAGGGCTGGGATAAAGAAGGAAGGGGAATAGAAAGGAAAAGGGAATAAATAAATATAAATGAAAGCACGTGGCGCCCAGGGAGAAAATAGCTGGGAAAGGCTTTAATTAGACTGTGGGCTGGGCACCATCCCACGGCTGGGAGAAACATCTCGAAAGCAGGGTTAGGATGGGCACGACGCAGTTCACGGCAGAGCCAGAAAGCCCCGAGCGCCCTGGACCCTCCAGCCAGGTGGGGACATGGGGGTGTCTGGTGGCCCCCACCCCAAGAGCAGTACCTGGGTAGCAAGCAAGGAAGGTGCTCCAACACCTCCACCATCAGCCAGGCCCTCATCCCACCGCTGCTCTGCCCCACACCTGACTGCCCACCCTGTCTGCGTCCCCACGCATCTCCTGGGCTCTGAGGCCAAGAGC
>NW_010524471.1:1126-3497 GCF_000687285.1 Phaethon lepturus | reverse complement strand
CGAGCGCGGGCAGGAGAGGCGTTATGATTCCCGGCACGGCCCGGGAGGAGACATCCCCAGCATCCCGCTGCAGAGCAAGCTAATCCTGCCGGGTTAATTCTCTTCCTCGGTTCATTCCAGCTTATTAAAGCCAGCAGGGCACCCCGCAGAGGATTCATTACCTGTGTCACTTGAAGGCACGTGGGTCGAGAAACGGGGGAGTGACGCTCCCACCGCCCCCCGCCCCAGACGGCAGGGTCTGTCCTGGGCGCGGGGAAACCCGCAGCCCCATTCCCACGGGCAGTGCTATAATAAAGAAGAGGAACACGCAGGACTTTCGCAAGGTCCCAAGCTCCATCCCGACGTAATCTCGCTCCCGTTTCCTCCTGCTCTCCCCAACTCTCACCAAACACCCCAGCCCAGCCGCACTCCGCTCCCCAGCCTCGGAGCTCGGCTCGCTTTTATTTGCTGGGAGTTACTGGTAGAGGGCAAAAGGAGATGAATTTTCAGCTAGGTGAGTGAGCACGTTACCAGCCGGAGAGATGGCAGCTGCTGCAGTACATCTTCATCCCTTTAAATAGTTCCCAGCCTTCCCCCCGCAGAGCCAGGCTGGCTGCGTAAAAGAGATCTCTCCTAATTAATCTAGTCCTCTCCATCGCCGGAGCTGGCAGATAAAATATTGTGGGAGCTAACGGAGGATGGCAGGCTTGGGTTAGCGAGGCAGAAAGCAAGTGGTGGACTTCAGCTGAAGGGGCACAATTATTTTACTACCATGCTACGCCTCTATTCCCAGACCTGTCTGGCATTTTCCAGTGCCAGCCTGCCTTTTTCATCTGGATTTTATCCCCCGCTCCCCATTTTTCACTCCAGTCCCTTTTTTCTCACTGGGTGGCTATTTAATTTGTTGTATTCCATGCTTTCCCTTTCATGAGCTTTCTTTTCTTCCTCCCTCTCTCTCCCTTCATTTCCAAAAATTATTCTTTTCATGGAAAAAAGAAAAAAAAAAAAAAAGAATGAGGGGGAGAATGCTAAAGGAGCCAGGAGATGAAAGCAGCTTTTACATGCAGTCACGAGAGGAAGGATGCAGAGAGGAGCGGAGAGAGCATGGGATGCCGCTCGCACCGGGATTTCAGCCATACAAGCGTTAGAGGAGCTTCCAGGGGCTGCAACAGAGCAAAAACACGCCTGAAAGCACAGTGCCATCCAAAAAACCGGGGAGAAGAACGCACTGGGGATGCTTGGGGATCACTTGATTCCTGCACGGGGCTGGGCTGATGTTACCACCTTAGCCTACCACACGCTGCCTTCCTCCCCACGGCTTTTCCCTAGTCATCGTCTTCCGTAGCAGCTCTGCTCTTCACCTCCACACACCGTCCCTGTGAAGCCCCGTTTGCTCTCAGGAGCAGCATTTTGGGCCCCCCACACCTTCGCCACAGACGCCAACGCACCCAAAGCACAGGCAGCCATCCTCACCGGCGCTGCTCGCGGAGCTGGCCGGCGCTCCCGGCCTCCCAAAGGTGAAAGATGACATCAGGAAACGAAGGTAGATGACAACTGGGCGTCAGCATCCTCCCACCTAGGAGGACCCGGAGGCTGCATGCCTGCCAGGATGCCCAAGGCAAACCTGCTGGCTCTTGAATGCTACCTTAACCTTGCTGGTTGGCCTTCATCCGCGCATCTCCTCCCCCACCAGGCTTTAAAGAGCATCCTGCAGCTCCAGAGATAGCTCTCAATTACTGCAGGGGCAGGAGATGTTTGCTTTTAATAAGTTATCCCAAAAAGCCGAGCAGCCGTGTTTAAAGAGGGATGGATATCACCGCTCCGCCGGGCTGGGACCACCCGGAGGCGGCAGCATCGGCGCGTCGCCTCCCCCCACCGCGCCGAGGAGCGCGCACAGCCCCTCTGCTCCCGCGCATCTCCTGGATGGCTTGGACACCCTTCCCTGCCGGCTGCCTTTTGCTTTCTAGCCTGGGGCTCCCTCTGCTGCGCTGCGCACGCTGTCCCCAGGGCTGCTCACTGGGCCTCTCCAGGCAGCGTCGGGCTCTGCCCGCTGTTGGCGACAGCCGCGTTTCAGCCACGCGCCACCAGCCGCGCCGCGGCGGAAGGACGGACCTCCCGCAAAGCTGCGGTCTCTCCCTGCCTGCCCATCACCGGTACCTCCCCGTGGATCTATCAGGCTCCTTCACACAGGGGAAGAAAAAAGCAGCAGTTTCCCTCTGGAAACGATGTCACCAGTGGCAGGAGTGGGAAGACGATGTCAAATCACTGCCGTGACCAGTGAGGCCAACTAAGCGCTTCCTCCTGTCCTACCGCCGCCGCTCGCCCCGCGAGTCACCGCGCTGCCGCCGGGGCACGTCGGCTCTGAGGACACCCGGGCCCCCCGCGGGCCTGT
>NW_010524471.1:0-1104 GCF_000687285.1 Phaethon lepturus | reverse complement strand
CGCGGAGAGCCGCTGCCTCTGCTCCCAAATCCATCACCGGTACCCAGAGCACAGTGACAGGCACATCATAAGGGGGCCGGGGGAAGGCTTCCCCCCAGCTCACGGCCAGCCGACCTCAGGTACCTCCTCCTGCCTTCTCCTTGCCTGCACTGAGTGTCTGCAGCCCCTGCGAGCCTCTGCTGCAAACCTCAGCCAGCCGAGAGCATCAGCGAGGCACCGGGCACAGGTCTCTTACTCCAGAGGCTCCTACCGCTACGGGAATCTGTTGCCATCTCAAGCCTGGTTTTAAAAATACTGATGACTGTTGTACAAAAAGAAAAAAATCAGTAGTAACTATTTGAGCTTAATTGCAAGCTAATTGCAAGCACCAAGAGGTTGCAGCAGGAGCGCGGGCCCTGTGCAGATGACACATGCAGACATGTCAGCGCTGCCGAGCGCAGGGAAATGACAGCATCCACGTTACCATGGCTCTGGAGGTTTTATAGGCTTTCCCACAGCAATGGTGAAAATAAATCTCAAAATCTTTCCGAGCTCAGATATGCCCTGCCGCTAAGCGTGGAGTTCGTATCGCCAAGCCGGGATATGCTCTTTAACAGCGTCTCTTCCCGGGGAGACCACGCGCGTCCCAGCAATAGGGGCCAGACGGCTTCAAGATGCAAAGACGAGAGCCCTGGTATCGCAGCGGATGTGTTTCCCCGGCTGCGCGCTGCCAGACCCCAGGGGTTTTTCCCCCGCCCCCGAAAGGGGCTGCCATAACCTCGGCTGGGAAAGCGCTACGGCGGGATGACAGACCCTCTGCGCGCTTCGGGGTGGGATGGCGGCAGCGTCGCCGGCGAGCTCTGACTCCAGAGTTACGTTCACGTGGGGCAGAGCGGGATACAACCGCACAGCTGCACGGCGCAAAAAAGGCACAAAAGTGCCAAAAGTCTTTCGCAAAGCTTTGGCGATGCTAAGGGAGCCCTGCCACCCCACCCCACCTCCCTGGTTCAGGGCAGGAGCCCTATGGCAAGCCACGGGAGAGGCAGGCTGCACCTTCATGCAGGTCCTGCGCTTCCCAGATGTGCGACACAGCTGCACCTGGATCCTTCTGCTTCCACCTGCACG
>NW_010524470.1:0-250 GCF_000687285.1 Phaethon lepturus | reverse complement strand
GCAGCAGCCCCGCTGGCAGGGCCCCTCGGGGCGGCCAGGCAGTGCCAAAGCCCTGACTCACGGCACGCACGTACCCGCGCGGGGTAAAGCGATAGGAGGGGAGAGAGGACGCCGGAGCCCAAAATACCCCGGCGCGCCTGACACCGGAGATTATCGCTTCGCCAGCGGGACGGTCGCCTGGCCCGGCTCTCCGCAAAGCGCCAAAACCCCCCAAAACCTCTGCCCTCGCCTCTCCCCTGCCACCCCACGC
>NW_010524469.1:7739-7971 GCF_000687285.1 Phaethon lepturus | reverse complement strand
CAGAGCCGAGGCACGGCCTCAGACGCGGCCCCGCGGGCGTGTACCGCCACCGTGGGTTTGCTTCGGAGGGAGGCAGCGGCGAGGAGCAGTCCAAGGGCCCCGGCCGACCGGTTTTCTGGGCCGATTCTTCGCCGTTGGCCGTTTTATTAATAAAAACGTGCGAAACCTGTGTTGCCACTTGGTGCCGTTTCCTGGCGGGGCTTGGCCAGGGCTGCCCGAACCCAGGGCAGGG
>NW_010524469.1:3363-7572 GCF_000687285.1 Phaethon lepturus | reverse complement strand
TTTTGGACTAGGAGGACTGCGTCAAATCGCTGGAGGCACTGCCTCGCTGACAAAGCACCCCTTATTCTATGTAGGGAACATCCCCGGGCTTTTCACTGAGCCCTAATTAAGCTGTTTTTCTCCTCATCCCACCGCAAAAAAACCCCAACAGAACAGCATTTTCCCCCGATTATTACAATTCCTAATTTGTACCAGTTAGCCCCAAAAGAGGGACCTGTAGCCATGCATCAGCCCCTGCACCATGGCAAACAGCTGCTCACACGCTTGTGCCCTCTCAGTCCAGCGTGGGTGGCTGATGGTCTTCGTTAGATGCCTCCTAATTAGGAGGAGCCATGCGACAGGTGCCTGGGAGCCCCCGGGAGGTTAAGCCGGCCGTGTGCTCCCCGGGCAGAGGTGGCTCTGGGAGGCCCCAGCAGTGTCACTTAATCGAGGTGCGGGCCAGCTGTGTGGCCAGCTGTGTGCTTGTGGGGGGCCCCTGACACTGACGCGCGAGGAGCTGAGCCGCACGGGGCATTTGCGAGCCACGGGGTGCGTTCCCAGCCTGCTCGCCATCGAGGGACTGTGCCCGGGCAGGCTCCGGCTCTCGGCCCAGGGGAGAGCAGCGCCGGGTGCCAGGGGCTGCGTTTATGCCCGGTATGAATCTGAACTCTAATTGACATCACCTCCTCGCGCCTTAACCCGAGGAGAAAACATCTGGGCCTGACATCAGTGAAGGGGGAAAAAAGGGGAAGAAAAAAAAAAAAGGGAAAAAAAAGAAGGAAACCTGCTGGCCAGTTGGCTCGGCTCCCTGTAAACCCCTGCAAGGTGGTGGAGCGGCACAGGGGCGATGGGCAGCTCGGGGCACCTGAAGGGGCTGGACGGCGCCGGCCTCCGCTCCCCTCCACGCTGGCTGGAGATGCTGGACGGGGCTTGGAAATTTGCTGGTTGCCTGCAGATCCTTGGGGAGAATGCAGGAGAAATGTTGGGGCAGACAGAGAAAAGCAAAATCCCCAGATGCCCTTTTTCCCCAGGAAAATAACCCCCCCCAGGGCAAACCCCGGTGGAGCCATAAGGAAAGGCATCACGCCAGGATCTGTCCTCAGCAGTGACAAAGGGCTGATGCTACGGCATCCCCCAGCCGCATGGCTCCTGGCAAACGTGGTCTCCGGCAGCAGAAGGGTCAACGATGCCAGCAGATGTGCCACCCTGCCCCACGCTCCAGGCTGAGAACGGTCATTTTGGTGCACGTGTGACCGAGCTTTCGCTTTGCTTAATTGCCATCCAACCTGTGGAGGAGGATGGGGAAACTTGAAATACGTTTTCAAGCAAAAAATATCCCACAAGCCCTGACACACACAGAGGCTTATTGCAAAAGCAAGTTAATTTTTTTTTTCTCCTTTCTTCCTTTTTTTCCCCCCCAACCTCCTGCCTGTTCTTTCTGCTGCTAATAGTTTTTCTGGGACAAATTTAGGCCTGGGCCACGTCCTGCTCATGTTTGGAAAGTCTGAGCAGTCTTGTCAGCGCTGCCAGGAGCGAGGAGAAAGGGCAGACGGCCCATGGCAGTTTTAAACTTAAAAAAAAAAAAAAAAAAAGAAAAGAAAAGAAAAAGGAGCCAAATGCCAAAGAAAACCCCAGATCTTGCCGAGATTTTGGAGATTGAGGGGTGGGCGGGAAGGCGGGGGGGTGGATCCCCCAAAGGACTGTTTAAATCGAGCCGAGCTCCTCCGGGAGAAGCCTGCAACTCACCTCGTCTCGTCCCTCCTCCGGCAGAGAAGGGGCCGCTGCTTTTCTCCCTGCCACGAGCCCCTGCGGCGCAGCGTTGCGGCGAGGGGGCTGCGTCCGCCCGGAGAGCGCGAACACGCTCCTGCTGCTGTCCTGCAGGGGGAAAAAACAGCTTGTTAGGGGCCCGTTTGGTAAATGCAGAGTGTTTTCCTATAGGTGACATCACGGCCCCTGCCGCGGCAACACCGTTTCGGCTGAGCTTTGCCAGGAGGCAGCCCGGGAAGCGGTTGCACGTATTTTGGAGGAACGCCGTCGGTTCGCCGGGCTGCTGTGAAGGTGAAGAGGTGGCTGGGGCACGGTCCGTAATTACCTATGCAAGGAGCAGCCGGCGAACGCTGAAGGGCTTTTTAATTAGCAGCCAAAGGCAAAGCGGGATTCGACAGCAGGGAAGCTGAAGTCAGCAAAGTCAAGGTGGAAATAAGAGGCCAGCTTTTACCAGCGAGGGTAATTAAGTGCCGGCAGAGCGCAGCACGAGGTGTGAGGAATTGCCGTCATTCAAGGACCTTAAAGGAAGGAGAGGAGTTTCTCCTGCAGACTTGCTCTCCCTCCATCCCTGCTCCGGCACCGCTTACCGCTGGGTCCCGGCATCCCAGTGCGGGAGCACCCCTGCTTGTTTCTAACGAGCCAGGCAGGGAATTTAGCGGGGAAAAGGGCTGTTTTCCCACCTGACCCGAAAGCAGTTTGGCCACCCTCCTCCTGGTGCGTGCGATATCTTGTGCAAACATCCCTTTTGGCACCGCGGGTTTCTCTTGCTGGGATTTAGCAGGATTTTTCGCCTGCACGGGGCTGGCTCCTCGGGACATGGAGACGCCGGCGCTCCCACCCCGCAGGAGGAAAGCTGGGATCATCTGCTTGCTGTTTTGGGGGAAAGCTGGGCTGGAGCAGGGCTCCTTGGCTATAACATCTTCTGAGCTCCCAACACCTTCACACCAGTGACTGAGAGGTCAGGATTTAAGACAAACATGCCCTACAGCTTAATTAATTGCAAAAAAAAAAAAAAAAAATATCAGGGTGCTAGACAGAGGTGGATGGGCTAGTGAGAGGTTATCCCCCAGGAGCGGAAGGTTTGGGTGGGGGACGGCAGCAAAAAAGTCACCATTTGGGGCTGCTTGGAAAGCAGCTCTGGCTCATACCGATTCCTTGACGTGGTCTTTCCTTTCCTTTCCCAAAAATAAACAGGAACCGTCTGGAAAGCCCCTGCACGGGGAGGAGCAGAATTGCCCAGAATAAATAAATAAAGGGAGAGAGCCGGGGTTGAGTTCATCCAGCCGGTTGTGCCTCCCTGCCAAGGGTGGCAAAGAAGGATGAGGATGGAGCTCGTTCCCCAATTAGCAGGCTTTTTGGGAAAGCACTGAAATGGCTTCCTCGTGCAAGAACCACCGCGTCCTTCCTGCAGCGCACTTTCCGCTCTCCCCAAAATACCCCCCGCACGATGAGCCTTTTGACTGATTTTAGTTACAAACGGATTAAGGGAACAGAAAAAGCAAATATCTTGGGTTTATTTACAGCACAAAACTGGAAGAAGCTTTTAGCAGGCTTTTTGGGAAAGCACTGAAATGGCTTCCTCGTGCAAGAACCACCGCGTCCTTCCTGCAGCGCACTTTCCGCTCTCCCCAAAATACCCCCCGCACGATGAGCCTTTTGACTGATTTTAGTTACAAACGGATTAAGGGAACAGAAAAAGCAAATATCTTGGGTTTATTTACAGCACAAAACTGGAAGAAGCTTCCTCTTTCTGCTTTTAGGGTTATTTTTTTTAGTGCCCCAGCAGCTTTTGCCATGGTTTCCCCATTCGTTGGACTCGAAGTCTGGCAAAATGCCGCTGTCTCGGGCTGGCACGGTTTGCCACCGCGGCCTCAAGCAAGGCTCTCCAAATCAGCCCCTGCTCTCGCACAAGCGCGGGGAATAACAACACAGCAGGCGCGGAGCCGGAGTGAGCTGCAAGGCTAGCTTCATGTTCACAAATGTTATTAAGATGATGAATTAAATATGAATTTTGTTTCAGGCGTAACTTCAAAATCACCAAGAGACTCAGTGCGCTTGTGTTGCATAAACGCTTGGCGTGTTCCTTAACACGATAGTTCGACTCCCTTGGACATAGGCTTCAGGATAGGAAGGAATTAAGCGTTTATGCGGCTTGAGAAGTAGACACACATCTCCTCTGCCTTTTTTTGAAATGTATTTACACGTTTTTAGCTGACTGAGTTAGGGCTCCTGTGTGCTGGGGCATCTTCTGGGGGGCAAGTGTCGTCTCCAAGCCCACTAGCTCTGCTTATTAACCTTTCATGTCCTGATAGTGATATTTTGTGACTGACAGCTGGCAGGACAGGGCTGGAAGAAGCCGTTCGGTTCTTTTAATTACTGTTCACCATCTTCAGTTAAAAAAAAAAAAAAATTAAAAAGGGAAAAAAAAAAAAAACTGTACCAAGAGTACCGGTTTTTTTCCCT
>NW_010524469.1:0-3210 GCF_000687285.1 Phaethon lepturus | reverse complement strand
GGAAAACACGAGCCGTAACGTAACTCACCTCACCCAGCTACCGTGGGGCACCTGTGGGAATCTCTCCTGGGTGCAGCATGGATGGTAAAGGCTCCTTCCCTGCTCCAAAATGGTCACATGATGCTTCGGGCCACCGAAAGGCTTTTCTCCTGCAAGCAATTTGAAAGCATTGTGAGATTTCATGCAAGAAACTAAACCATCACTACTGAGGGGTTCCTAAGACAGCACAAAGCAGTAATGACTGCTAGTTAAGTACTGACACCCAGCCTGCGCGAGCCGCTGCTACGAACAGAGTGATTTGCAGCATGGACAGGACGCCGAGCTAGCTGCCAGATGACAGCTTGGCCCAGCCTCCCCGCTCTGCTTTGGCGGATTCCCCCCCCGTTTCCATGAAAAAAAAAAAAAGGGAGAAAAATGGGATTGGACCCCATCGCTGCTGCAAAACAACACAAAAAATGGGTTTTCCCCCACAAGAGGAAAGGTATCAGAGCTGCTGGCTTCAGCAGCACTCATGTGAGCAATATTTTTACGTGTTAGGGTAGCGGAAACTGTAAGCCTTTTGCTCCCCACCCAGGATGACAACTTGGGGTCCCGACGCACGTGGGAGACACGTGGGTATCAGCACGGTCCTGGAAATGCAAGAGGGGTTTTTTGTGGGCTGGCGGGGTTTTTTGTTTAGCACAGGGAGGTGAGACCTGGCTTTCCTCCATATCCTTGTGGAGGGGAGATTTTAATTTGCCCATTTTGCCATGTTGTTCCCTCCCCACTCCAAAGGCTCAGGTTTCCACGTTGCCAGTCAAAGGGACCATCTCCAACGATCCACAACCACATGCTAAGTTTCCAAAAAACACCACGTCTGTCACAGGAAAAGGGGGTTTTCAGAGACATTGTCACCCAAGGGCAGCAAAAGGTGACATTTCTGGAGAATAAATAAAGACCAAGTCAGGGGTTTCTTAGACAGTTTTATTAAACTAAGGTGAAAAAGGAACCGTAACAAACCATCTCTTGTGGATAGCGATAACAAACCATCTGGGCTCAGTTCAACTCACTGAATCAAGTGTAGTACAAAGTGCATGGATTTCAACTCTCCTGTAAAAAAGAGAAGAGGGTAAAGCGACTTTGCAGTCTTGCAGAGTCCCTGGAGAGGAAGACACTTGTGCTCAGTCCAAAGTTTGATTTTAAAGATGAAAGACGCAGCACTGGGTGCAAGTGACACACTTAGTTTGCTTCGCCGGCTCATTCTGAGCTCAGAAAAACTGATGTGTTCTCCTCCAGAACAGTCTCCCGGTCTCCCTTCCTGGTTTATTGCCATGAATTGGGATTTCCTCTTCATGGGGATTGCTGCCTCTGGCTGCCGCTAGCTGCCGTGGAGTGGTTTGGCATATACCGGCTCAATGAGGTGGTAAATCAGGAGCAGGAACAGGCACCCAAGTAAGACCAGGCTCATCATGGCCAGGAGGATGAAGCGGCCAATAAAGAAGGTGTCCACGATCTGCAGACAGTGGGGGGAAAAATACAACAACACACGTTACAGCCTCAGTCTACTCCAGCAGCCTGGAGGGAGCGTGCTACATCCTGGAAAAGAGGACTGTCCAAGAAGATCACTCCAGGAGGAAAACCCCAGATTTTTCCCCTTGCTTTTCATTCCTGACACGGGTGTGTGACGAATGATTGAAAGAAGAATCCCTTTCCTCTGAAAAAAGCCGCCTGTGGGAAAGCTAACGTGGAGGAAAACAGCAACACAGTACCGAGCACAGGGAAGAAACACAAGTCAAAACCTGCAGCAGCTCTCCCCGGCCACAAACCTCCCAGCCCTGTAAGGGACTGCGCACAATTCTTCCCTTTTGGAAGGGAAATGGGGGGGAAAAGAAAAAAAAGAGTAAAAAAAGAAGATACAGCCGCAAGGCAAGACACAATGAAGAGCCAGCTGTGAGAAGGCTGGTTACAAAATCATCCTCTCAGTTCTTGAGACTACCGCAGAGCTTCGCTCACCCCTGGCTCAGTTCTATAAATCACATTAGCACACGCTCAGCCTTGCTGCTGCTGCAGAAAAGGTCTCTTGTGAGCGATGCATTGGCTCCTTCTGCACGTTTCACTTTTTAATTAGCCAATTAGCAGAGTTTCGCTGCAGAAAGCCCAGGTCATGTATTATTGATAGTCAGGGCAGGTCCAGTCCAATTGAAGATCCGAAAAAAAAAAGCTTTCCATTTCTGTTGGCCTCCTGGTCACAAACGCGCTCAGCTGCCCTTCATCTCGCTTACAATCTTTGCACGAGCAGGTCCCGTGCAAGGCAGAGAAAAGAAAAACTACAAGAATCTTTAGCAGGGATTTATACAGATCAAGATCTAGAAGAGCAATAATTAATGTGCATTAATAATAGAACAGAGGAAACGGCACCTAAAAAGCCACAAAACTTTGTGTATTCAAAGCCCAAAGAGCTCTGGAAAAACTCAAGGTGGCAGCTCAGGCAGCGGTCGTGCAGGCAGCCTGATCAGACCCGACATCAGGACAGACCCCTGTACCTGACAACACAGACAAGGGGCTGTCTAGAAAACACAGCCTTACTTAAGCGTGGCAATAACCTACAAGAGAGCCAAAGAGCAGTTACTGGGCTTTAAAATAGCAAACAGAGCTGGGGGAAAGTGAAAGGCTGCACAATTAGAGGGAAAATTATCAAAACTACCTGCCACGTGGCTACTGGCGTGCTCCAGGGTATGTTGGAAGACGGAGGCAGGCAGGAGCACAAAGAGCTTGTGGCCCAAGCTACAAAAGGGGGTGGCAGAGTGGGAGCAGAAACTGCTGGAGCTCAGGGATGAGCTGGGAGGGATAAAAGTAAGAGTGTAATTCCTGCACAGAGCACCTTGGGCCTGGGGATGGCAGAATGGGAGCTAAACCCCATGGATCACGTCTAATGGCACATAAATAAGGGATTTTGTTAACGAAATAAATATATCCCTGCTCCATGAGCAACACAGCCTTCACCAACAGGAGCCCGTGCTGGAGAAGGAGCCGCAGGAGACCAAAAAGGCAGCGCAGGGCCATCCCCGGGGCATCGGGGCTGCTGCTGGGGCCAGCCCTGAGGTAAAGGCCCATCCCCGGGGCCTCAGGGCAGCTGCTGGGGCCCATCCTCAGGTAAAGGTCCATCCCCAGGGCCTCGGGGTACCCACGGGGGCCATCCTTGAGGTAAAGGCCCATCCCCGGGGCCTCGGG